>NC_025993.2:70290747-70429408 GCF_000442705.2 Elaeis guineensis | reverse complement strand
AAAGTATACTGATGCATAACTCCTACTTATCAGAGGGGTCAATTTCATCTTGACTCACAACCCAACTTGATAAGTACTTGACTGATCAGTAACCTTCCATCATTGAATTAAAATTTAGATGATCCAATATCAAAGTATAGTGAGTTTGCTTACAAAGTCATCATGGTGATCTCAGGTCGAAAGGATACTTATATCCATGTCCTTCTCGAGCTACACTTGACAGTAGAGTGCTCGATAAATGATCATGTTCGGTGCGAATATACTCCTACATTCTACCTATATGCCATACCAGTATCTTCACATTCTTTAGTTAAGAGGACAACCAACCTATATGGCATACAATGACCTATACTTGATATTGCTATCATCCTATTAACAGCATATTATTGGTCGTGAACACATTTTAAGGACTAAATGATAAATTCTCCTTTGTTGATTAAATATAGTTCTAAAGACTTCATCACAACATAGAGAGTTCAAATAAGATGGACAAAATATGACAAAAAGCCACCAATAATTTTATTAATAAAATTTATATATATTTATAAATATGAGCATAATCATCAACAGACTAACAATTGGCTTAGGACATAATTTTCAATAGGACTCTTGTGAGGAAAAGAAAGAAAAAAATCTAAGAAAAAGAAGAAGAAAGAAGAAAAACAGTGAGGAAAAATAAGAGAGAACAAGAAAGGCAGATGGTCTGCCTCTCTTTGTGATTAAAATATCCAAGTGTTAGATATCTTGATCAAATCAAGGGTGAGAGATCTTTTGAGAAAAAAATTTTAGGTGTGGTCTTAATAGAGGATTGAAGGTATTCAGGTGGTGGTACAATCTATTCTTGAAAAAAAAAATTGACAGTGCACTTATGAAGAAGGTTGCAGCACCATCATCAAACTGGAAAGGACTTGATCAATCCCATATGGATCGCCGTTGGAGGACATCTTACTTTGATGTCTCGTGGAGATCATCTAGCACAGATTGTCATCTTTAAGAAGGTATATTTTCTATCTAATATGCATGCTTGATTTGTTTGATTGAAATCTATAAGGTTTCCTAAGGTTTGTATTCCAGTTATATTGTTTTAAGTGTTAAAATTTATTTTAAAAATATAAAAATTTGGAAAATCATATTCCACTGTGCGACCAAAACCAATAGAAAAACATAAATCAATGAAGGGAGGAAAATAAAGAGTGTGGAGGGAGAGGGAGACCACAAAGGCATCTCAATCAAGTCTTCCTCTTCTTTATCCCCTTGGACTGCTGATTTTTATTATTATGGAACAAGGTCACCTTTGAACCTCATGGACTATTGGAAATCTTGGCCAATATTTCTTTGAATGTGGTATATATGAGGTATGTGATTGTCTTTCTGATTTTGGATTTATTATCTAAGTTTTGGCTTGAATCTCTAGCATCAACTTGGTGTTCTAGATAAAAGAAGACTATGGTTACTTTCATTAGCATGATCTGCTTTCAAATATAAAAGATAAGAATGTCATTAATAGACTATTGCAATGGAAGAACAAGTTCGAGGCACAAATTTCAAACTGCAAAAGAAGGATCAAATAGGTCTTTTTCTATATGCTAGTATATTGTATTGTTATGGCTTTGTATGAGTATACTATATTGTTATGGCTCTGTATGTTACAGTGTTCGAGTTAAATGTATTAAGGATCTTAAGTTGAATGTTTGGGGTTTATTCCATGTTGGATGTTTTAGTTTGGAGACAATCCTAATTTATGTTGGAATCTCTAAGCTAATTGTGTAATAAGAAAGATATTTCTCCCATAATTAAATGGCTTTACAAACAATAACCAATCTTTTTTGCACTTGAAGTATGACTATGACTTCTGATCCAAAGCATATTCCAAATGCCAGCACATTCAAAGCTAAATTGCCTAAATAAATATTTAGAAAAAACTATTACAATTACACCCCTTCTACCCTTTTAGTCTTCAAATGACACCCACTCCAATTTACTAATGTTCTAGTGATGCCCCTTATACTTTACATATGTTCCACTTACATGCTCTATACTTTTAATTCGTTGCATATACACTCCTTTAACTTTAAAAACTTGAATAAAGGTACATTAGCAGATGCAATTTGGGGGGTATAACCTATAACTAATAAAAAATTGTCATATCATCTATCGATATTTACTATTCTATTTCATAGTTAATTTAGCAAAAAATAATCAAGTCAGAATCAAGGCACAAATAACATATTATATCACACTTAATGCCCAAAAGTAGAATTAAAGTGAAGCAAAATTCAGTGCAGGGGTAAAATGGTAATTTTAAAACATTTTCAAAATTATGATTTTATAATAAAAAATATTAATTAATCTAACTAATTAACATGTGTTTATCCTACACTAGGATCTAAATATGATATACAGCATGTATGCATTTAAATTTGAAATTCGAATTTGAACAGTAAATACTTTACTGTAATGTGTTCAGACACAATACCTTTATGTGGGTAGTCAATCTCCATAATTTGATCACCGTCAGGAGGCTCTGATTGCCACAACATAGCCAATAGGGTGTCTGGCCTCTGCGGATCATCCACACGAGGCTCTCGGTCTGATTGGCTCCTCACGAGTGCTAGCTCGTTGTAGAGCCTTTTTAACGGCTGATGCTGATCGAACTCCTTCGATCGATGTATGCTGATTCTTTGGATGCTTTAAATTATCAACAGACATGCTTGAGAGGATGTTGAAGATCTTCCTAAAATTTGGTGGGCTCACGACGCTCGTAGCTCACCTTCTCACTTTCCAAACCCCAGGCTAAACCCTATGGTACACTAAGAAAAACTCTGCGCCCTTTTTTCTTTCTTTTCTTTTTTTTTCTCCTCGGGAAGGTTTTGGACCTTCATCTCATGCAAAAAGGTTCCTCACACCCCAAACTTTCTCTCCAAAAATTCTTACACACTCCCCACCTTTCTCCCCTTTTTAAGACAACGTCGAACGTGTCTTACCCGCGTGAGAGGGATAAAGATAAGTGGGTTGCACATTTGAATTCAAATCGAGTTTGAATTCAAATTCAAACCAACTCATCCCAATCCACTTATGGCATGAGAAGAGAAGGGCGTGGACTCTTTGTGTGTGGAAAGGTTTTATGAGAAACCTTTTCTCGGTGTATGTTATGTGGCGCACAAAATGGATAAGCATGAAGGCACAAGAGATAGTTATCCATTCAAATTCAAACACACTTTGAATTTGAATGGTTAACTAATCAGCTTTATCATCCATATGGTGCACAAAAGTGGGCGTGGGGAGGGCTTTGCGTGAGAAAAATTCATGAGAAATTCCTTCTGGTGAATTCAATGGGTGCAGTGGATATGAGGTGGCGCAGGGAGTTTGAGTCAAGGTGGTTTCATTATTTAAACCAACCTAATTGAACCAAATAAGTTAGGTCCAATTAGATTGATTTAAATCCAACTTAATTAGGCTTAATTAGGATCAATAAAATTCTAATTAAATCAGGAATTGATTAAGCCCAACCCTAATCAAATCAGGGACTAAACCATCTCGATGATTAGGTCAACTCTTAACCTAATTGGGTCAAACCCAACTGAATCCAATTCAATTGAACTTGATCCAAAAATAATTACTCAATCAAATTAAGTTAATTAGTGATCAAATCACTAATTAAACTTTTCATAAATATTGAGTCCAAATTTGATGGGCAATCGGGTATCAAAGTCCATCAATATGAAATCTTGATCGAAGAGTCCCAAACCAGTGGGACTCTTGATCCCGGTACCCAAATGTGTGGGACTCGTGATCAAGAATTTTGATTCTCGATCACAGAGTCTCAGACACGTAGGACTCATAGTCCACAAATATTAAGACTCTTCATCAACCATCAGATCAGATAGGAACTCTAATGTGTATGACCCCGCACGTTCGAACCTAAACCGGTAGCACAGGAACCAATTTCTGTACTAATCGAAGTGACAATCTAGCAATGGTACCCGACATCTGGATAGGTCGAATAGTCGCAATCGCAACACTCAGAACCTACGTGAATATGGTTACTATATAATTCATCCCTTTTGATCCCTGTGTTTAGGATGACTCAGGGTTAAACTGTCAATCCTGATTAGATCATCCGAGTCGTGCTCAACTCAAACAGTCCTATGGCTTCTCACTAGGACTACCCTGGCCAAGGTTTTGCTAAATTGAAACATGACTGTACACAGCTCCTGAACTAGAGTGGTCAATCCCATCTTGACACACGCACCGACAAGTCAAGTACTTGACTACACCCAGCATCCTTCCGTCACTGAATTAGAAATTCAGGTAGTCCAGTGCCTAAGTGCAGTGAGTTGCTTGCAAGTCACCGTGGCGGTCTCAGTTCGGAGGGACATTTATACCCATATCCCATCGGAGTAAATCTTGACAGCAGAGATAGCTCCAGAGTCGGTCACGTCCAGTGCAGATGTACCCTTACATCTCACCTGTATGCCATACCAGTGTCTCCATACTCCTTGGTTAAGAGGACAACCAACCTATATGGCACACAATGACCTATGCTCGATAAACATTATTGTCTTTGGTAACAACATATCATTTGGTCGCGAACAGGTTCAAGGACTAAACGACAAATCCTCCTTTGTCGAGTCTAAATAGTCCTAAGGACTTCACCACAACACAGGAGTTCATTAGAAGATGATAATTTATGATGAAAAATATCAAAATAACTTTTATTAATTTATAATTCATGTACTAATACAACAAAGAGCACAACCATCAACAGACTGACGATTGGCTTTGGGACACTATTCCCAACATAAAACACCCTATATCATAATGTATCACAAAATATCATAAATTTTTGTAATACATCACTATTGTCCAAAGATAGCAACCCAAGAGGAGGGGATGAATTGGCTTCTTTTAAATTTAAAATAAATATATGAACTATTGTAGGAAATTAGTGTACTTATGAGGTGCCAATAGAGAAATAAGAGTAGCAGCACAAGATAAAAGGGAATCAAACACACAATCACAAATATAAAAAATTTATAATGGTTTGGTATTTAACTCAGCATCTACATCTACTCTCCAAGACCCATTCTCTCTTTGCTTTAAAATTTCAACTATAATCACATCTTGATTATAGTCCAATTATTTTATTTGAGCTCATAGTCAAACACAAGTGTTGCTCAGGCTAACCAACCACAACCTTCCCAACTAAGCACCCCTAGATTTAGTCAAATACAATCATCCAATAGTGGACTTGGATCAACCTAAATCCCCAAGTTTCTCACCCTAATAAACTTACTACAACTCAAGAATACAATAAATAAATAATTTAAAGCTTAGGTAAATGGAACTCTTTGAAGCTCAAGAAAGTGTATGACGAAGGCTCTTCTTTTTTTTGATAGAATATGATGAAGGCTCTTAAATGCATTGATTTCCTACTTGATTGCTTAAGAGAAGCTTGAAAGAATGCATTGAAGGATTGCTTAGTTGATAGGTCATACAATGGATACACACAAGCTCTTTCTATCAAAAAAATTCAAAGCTAGAAGGTGGAATTGAAAGCTCTCTTAAGTTCTCCTTTTTTTCTTTTTGCTTATATGGTGCCCTTTTTCTTGGCTTGGATGTATTTTTCTATTAAATTTTTTACTTAAATGTATCTAAATTGGTTGGAAAAGATAAAATCACCATTGGACAACCCAAACAAATTGTTACGGTCACTTTCTGCCTATTAGAGCCATTTTACAAAACTAGTCATTGGGCTATCAGACACAGAGTCGACTTGTGATCTTCAGGATCAACTCATGTTGATCAGGGGTCAACTTATGAAGCATTGTATCTTCAAATTACTTTCTATCTTTTGAATATGGCCATTCGGGGGTCAACTTGGTGGCTATTGAGGTCGACTATCTAGAATTGGGATTAACTCATGAAATACTAGGGTCGACTTGAGAATTGGCCACTTTGAACTACTCTCTATCTTCACCTTGAGACTAATTAGGGGTTGACTGGTGTCAAGTTGGGGTTGACTAAAATTCAGACAGTTTTTATCTAAGCCTATTTAGGGATCGACTCGTGTTTTACTAGAGTCAACTCAAACTATGCTAGGGTCAACTCTTGAAAGGGCCTATTTTTACAACTCTATCTAATATCCTGAGGTTGTAGTGGTATCGGTTCAAGCTTTGGTGGGGTTGACTCACGGACTGTACTAGTTTTTTCTAGGTGTGCTAGAGTCAGCTCTAAGTATTTTGGGGTTGACTTTTCTCTTCCATCCATTGTCAAAAACTCATGAAAAACTTCTTCTTTGACTAATCATAAGAGGGCTTCTTTTTGATTATGTATGCAACCTTAGAGCATTAAGAGATTTTCTACATCCATACTCTCAAGCTTGCATTTGTACCAAATGCACTCAAGTATTTAGCATCATCAAAATCAATCTTTGGGTTAACAATCATAGTATTTTTGATTGTTTATGATAAACATCTAAAGTGTCATATTAAATAGCATATACAATATATAAGCACCAAAAGTATCACACTATATGCATTCTTACAAACAGTGAGCTAAACCTTATATCAATGTTCACTAAAATATAAAATATAGATAACCACAAGTATTATGAAACTAGATAAAGGAAATCATGATTGTGATAGTGCTTCTATTGGAAAAGGTGCAAGGTTTCATCCATGAATTTCAAAACTTTTTTTGAAATATAACACAGAGGAACATGTAAATTAAATAATTTAATCTATAAATGCATGTAATCAAATTACTAAATCCTACAATTAGAACTTATAACATGTCATATTGCATTTATAAATCAGAAAATAAAAGATTTGGTATTGATCAAATCAATACCCTAGATCTGAAACAGTTTCAGATCTAAAACCTAGATCATATCTAGATAAAAGAAGAGATCAGATCTCTTACCTTCATGCAGGTCGAGAACTCCATGATTGATTTTTTTGTTGCCTTTAGAGCTGCACATGCATCCGCCTCTACAGGTGATCCACATGAGGCTGCAACAAAATCGGAGGTTTGTCGAATGAAGATCCGCTCGAAGTGCTAGCTTCTTGCAGATCCCTCCAGATGGTTAATCTAAAAAATATTCTTTGGATCTCTTGGACATTTCAAGAGATGAAGAATATGAGAAGGAATAAGAGAGAAGTCAAACTTTTGACCTCTCTAAAATCAAAATTAATATTTAATAGAAAAGAGTCCTAAGAGAAGACAGATCTTCTCCTTCAGTACATCAACAATTGATATCCTGAAAACATCTCTATCTAGGACTTGAGAAGACCTTCTTCTCTTGATATTTTTTAGTTTCTAGATCTTATAATATCTAATTTTTCTCATAGAAAAATCTCATAATTTATGAGAAGAAGGGTTCTAAAAGAAATCTTAAGAAAAGACCTTCTTTTCTTCTTCTTCTTCCATCAGAACATGATCATATCATGTCCAAAATAAGATCACCATGCTCCAACTCTTTGGAGCATGAATTCACCACCATCTCTCTTTCTCTTTCAAATTTTTTATCATATAAAAAAATATAAAACAAAGAGATATTAATATGAAAGAAAAAATAATAAGAGAAGACAATCTTCTCTCTTACCTTTCTCTCTACAAGACATCAACCTTTGATCTCTTGATTGAAAATTTTCTCCAAGGATTTTGGCACCTCAAACCACCCATGTAATCCTTCTTTCTCTCTCATATTTTTATCACATAAAAACACAAAAACAAAGAGAAAAAAAATAAGAAAGAAAACCAATAAGAGAAGACAATCTTCTCTCTTACCTTTCTTCTCTACAAGACATCAACTTTTGATCTCTTGTTAGAGGACTCTCCTCCATGGATTTTGTGCCTCAAACCTCCCAGGTCTTCCTCATTCTCCTCTGGTATTTCTCTCAATTTTCCATGAATTTTTGACTCCTATATCATGGCATATGGGGCGGCCTCCTTTTATATGGCAGACTAGGTCATAAGACCTAGTCTAACAAGGAGTCCTTGGGGCGTCCAACTCTTGGACGCCCCCTATCTCATTTATTTCATGGATAGCATGAAAATAACCACAAAAGGGGCAACAAAAAGGAGGATAAACATGGGGAAGTTGGTGCAAGAGAGGGAGGGAAGAGTCCTTGTGAAGAGGGACTCTTTCAAAAAGAGAAATAGGCTAAACCACTTTCCACAATGAATCAAATTAATTTTCATATTGAACCAGATCAAATCTGATTCAAATCTCTAAAATAAGTGGTATGAGATTATTTCTCTTAGATATAAAAATCATAAAAAAATTATCTAGAATTAATTAGTGGGCGTGGGCTTTGATTTTCTTAGGTGGCGCAAGAGAAGATGGAATCCTAGTCTAACTAGGATTCTTATTTAGATTAGGTCAAATACTTTGAATCAATTTAAATTAATTGAAACCTAATTAATAGTGATCCTAGTCAACTAAGAGTCTAATTAAATCAGATTAAATCTATATTTAATTTAAATCCTAACTTAATTAGAATTAGGTGCATACAAGTCCTAGTCAAACAGGGACTTGTTCTCCCTTGCAACTGGCTTATCCAATAAACCAATTAGACTTAATCCAATTAAATCCAAACTAATTCTAATTGAATCATATTCAATTAGACTTGATCTCAGCCCAATTGCTCAATCAGATTGAGCCAATTAGCAATCCAATTGCTAATGATCCTCCTGCAACACTTGCATTAGGTCAAACATCAATCACATTGATTGTTTAACCTTAGAAGATTCTCAATCATCGATTAACCATCTGATTAGGTTACAACCTCTTATGTGTGACCCTATAGGTTCGAACCTAACTGTAGCATAGAAATCAATTCCTGTACCAGTCAAAGTAACCATCTAGCAATGGTTCCCGACGTCCAGATAGGTCGAATGTATGCAAAGCAACATTCTAAGAATCCTGACCCATGGTTACCGTATAATTCATCCTTTTGACCAATAATGCTCAAGATGACTTCGAGTATGCTATCAACACTCATGTAAGTCATCTCTATTGTGTCTCAAAATTTTGCAAATCCCTGACTCCTCACGAGGATTATCCAGGCCTAGTTTTGCTAAATTGAAACACAGCGAGACATTCTCTTCCTGAAGTTAATCAGGAGTGGTCAATCCCATCTTGACTCACACACGACTTCACAAGTACTTGACTGTATCCAAAAATCTTTCGAACCTATATTAAAAATACAGGCAGTCCGACACAAAGCACAGTGAGTTGCTTGCAAGTCACCGTGGTGATCTCAGGTCGGAGGGACACTTATACCCATTGTCTTAGCTAACTACTCTTGAAGTAGAGTGTTACATTGGTCACGTTCAATGCAGATGTACTCCTACATCTCACCTGGATGCCATACCAGTGTCTCCACACACTTGGTTACGAGGACAACCAACGCATATGGCATACAGCGATCTACACTTGATAAGTTATCGTCCTTGTTAATAACTTATCATTTGATCGTGAATATTTAAGAACCATCTGATAAATTCTCTTTTATCGATTGATTGTAGTTCTAAGACTTCATCATAATTTAGGAGTTTATTTAAGAAGATAGAACTTTTATGATGAACCTGCCAAATAACTATTATTATTAGATAATTCATATACTAATTTCAATCATCTACCACTTAGATGATAGGCTTTAGAACATATTTTCAACAACTCTCACTTGTACTAAAGCCAATCAGAATGATATCAAATATCCTATCTTCCACTTGAGTTCGTAGAACTTTCTAGTTTTGAGGCCTCAGCAAATGGGTCGGTCAAGTTCTCCCTTTTCATCGATCTTCCAAAGATCGATGTCACCCTGATCTAAAATCAAAAGTGATAGTAATACAGAGTATGCTGGTCCTTCGATTCTTTAGCCAGATTTATGGCTCCAGTGCTACGATAGGACTGGACCATCGATGGAGGGTGCCACTCCAAACCTGTTAATGAAGCTCAACAATTACATAGCTTACATGGCAGCATCATATGCTACGATGTACTCTACATCACTAACTGAGTAGACTAAAGTATCCTGCTTGGAACTTTCCAGCAGATTGCTCCTACAATTAGGGTATGATCCGAACTTTCTTGTTGTCATCTTGATCTGACTAAAATCGAAACATCCACATGTTTAAAGTCAGTATTTCCATATTTGAGTCACTGGATCTTAGTATTTTTAAATACTTAAGGATTGTCTATACAATCTTCCAGTGGTTCTTACTTAGATCAGATAGTATCTCTCACTACCATTAGTGAGCATACCATATCTGGTCTTGAACATGGAGAAATTAGATAACACCCAAACCTTTATTCCTTGCAATGCTGGAATGCCATTCCCGATTAAGAGAATTTCATCCACAGACAAACAAGGAATAACACTATAGAATATTTTACCCATTTATAAATGCAGGGTACCTCTTTGTTCATAACAAACATATATGTTCAAAACGTATGTTCTAACTCTGGGATAATAGCGAAATGAGCTTTATAGGTCTCCACCTTTCCGTCTGTGCTACTCTGATCCTTTTGAAAAATCCATTCACACCCAATGGGTTTTATTCCTTCAGGTGAATCATCTAGTGTCCATACACTATTGATTTCCATGGACTTCAATTTGGATTTAATGGCTCCAAGCCGCTTCTCAGAGTTAGACCACTGCATTGTATTTACTTTAATGGGCTCCGACCGAGTTTGATCTAATCAAATCTGGTTCTGTAGGTTTATCAGATTATGTTGGTTCATTTTCTACTAGTCAAACTTTCAAGTTCAACTTGATAGGCATCAGTTCCTTCTCTAAGGAACTCCTTTCCAAAAGGAATGCCCTACTGCTGATGAGCATCTTATGTTCTTCAGCATGATAGAATTAGTAACCCTTAAACAACTATTGGACCATGAACCAAGTTTATCTATATGCAAATCTTTGACATAGGCCGATCAACTCCAAACCCAAAGGTGAGAGGGTCTAGGTCTATGCCCGATCCATATCTCATATGGAATCTACACAACAGACTTACTCAGTATATTTTCAAAGTAAAACAAGTAATCACACAAGAGCACAATCCTAAAACAGGCAGATTAGTGAACCCTATCATGGATTGAATCATGTCTAACAAAGTTCAACTTCTCCTTTCAGATATACTATGTTCTAAAAAGAATCCACTAAGAGAGAATCCAATTCTCTCCTAGATATGTCATCCTTTTCATCGTTTGAATCATTTGAACATTTCAAATGATTTGGCCAGACGCACCCATGCCCAGATAGGTCGTCTGTAATGAAATATTAATATCTTCCTCTGGTACTTAAGTTCACAGATCTACATACATCACTGTGTATGAGACTTAGAACTTTATCAGCTCCTTCATCTTTTCCATTAAAAGGTGACTTTGTCATCTTTCTAAGAAGATAAGACTCACAGGCTATCAATGATTCACAATCATTGATGTCGAGGTTTCTCTCTCAAGCTAACCCGTTTATCCTGTTCTTATCAAGATGACTAAGCCTATAATGCCAAAGATAGACATTCATGACATTATCTAATTGGGTGTGTACATTACACTTAACAGGCTGTGTAAATGTCATTTTCTTATTGTCCATGTATTATTGTAACATTATTCATAATAATACCATAATAATCTTTCTTTATGAATGATGATCATCTTTAGCTAAAAGACCAACAAAGATTATAAACAATGGACAATAGTAATAATTACTTTAAATGATAATATTTGAAAATAAGCTCTACAATTCTCAAAGTTAGGATTGAAATAAGACTTCCCTCCCTAACATTCAAGAATTTCTCACCATTTTTAAATATTCCACTTACTTGTAGTTCTAGCAATAAATTGCATAAAACTATCGGTATCTAATACCTAGGTAGTGGAATTACATAGAGAAACTTTAAGGTGTTATCATATAACATCCTTGATGAGCAACCCTTGCTCCTTTCTCTTGTTCAGCCTATTATGGTCAAGAGAAGTAAGACAATTCTTCTTCCTATGACCCTGTGCTTTGCCTGATTTGGATCAATTTTGGACTAATTATTTTGACTGGACTAAGAAGCCCCAATACGAACCCATTCATACTACTGAATCAAATTCAACTTTCGATACTAATTAATGAAGTTGGGTCCCATAAGTCATCACTATCTAACAGCGATTGGAGCAATTAAGGTTTAGCCTTATTTTAAGAAAAGAGAACAATGACCTAATATATATGAATTATTTTAAGCTTAGAGACTTGAACTTTAGTCTCAAGGTTCTTCCACTATTTTAATCAAATTGGTAGCCTCTACCTCTAATTCCAAAAATTACTTTAATTTTCTAGTAGGTACTAGAATCCACATAGACTACGCACAAGCCCGACTTTGGTCGGCCAACCCATGTGCATCTACAGGTAGGTTCATTAACTAATTGTTTCTCCAAATAACTTTTAATAATTTAATTTTACCTCAGAAACCTAATCAGTAGGCTTTGGCCTCCACTGTAAGGATCCGGTTAGGTCCAACCATTAACATGATCATACTTGGTGCATCTAACCAATAAATAATTAAGTCCAACTTTGGTTGGCTAACCTAACCACCATTAGAGAGACACATCCAAGTCGTCATATGATGAGTGATAATTCCATTAGTCAACAAGCACCAGGCCTTTGGGTCTGCAATGATTATTGAGTTAATGGACTCATTATCAAACACCTTAATGGGAGGCTATGACTCAGTTATCTTCATAACTTTATCATTTTAAGGATTTAATAATTTTAAAGGATTTAAAATTATTAGTGATTTAAGGATAGAAAAGACATGGACCAATTCGCTCCCACTGACTTCATCAAGTCAAGTCCTCCCACTGACTTCTCAAGTCATTAACAAGGACTAGGATCAAATTTGATCCATGGGCACCTAGATCAGTCTCACTAAATAAAATCAGGCTCTCTGATTTCTTATGTGATGTGGGTTAGCACGAATCAATGAGCAACCTAATCAAGACCTGATTAACCACATTGGTCAGGTAAGTATGATCGATAGGAGGGTCTGCCAATGCTTGCCTTAGATACCATAAGAAATGGCCAGGTAAGCATGCTCCCAATTAAAAACCACCGATCAAGTTTACCTTAGACACCAACTGGTTTATCAGTTTTGATCTGGTCTGCCTAAAGACTCAGGCTCAATCGCTGAGCCACGATCAGTATCCATTTGTTAGATATATGGACTTTGATCAACTACAACTATTGAAGTGATCTATAGAAATGACCTAATCCTAATTAACTTTTAATTAGGTTTGATCAATTTTTAAACTTAGTCCATATGTAATCTAACCCTAGGTCTAACCCAGTTAATGATCTGATCAAAGCTAACCCATTACCCTTTAACCCATGTTTTATAAAATTATCTTAGGATCTTTAAATCACAAACCTAGATCCTAAACAATTACTTAATTCTTTTAATTAAGTTCATGGCTGAGGGTTGGGATTCAGCATTTTGAAAAATATTTTCAACTTTTGAAAGGTTTAATACAATCTAGTGTTGTTTCACTAAATAGGTCGACTCATTTCAAAAATAGGTCAACTTATTTCACTAACAAACACTAACAATTAAAATCAGTCAGAAATATAATTTAGCCAACTTTTCAGTCGAGCTGGCATGTTGGTCGAGCTGGCTTGCTGGTCGAGCCAGCCCGATCAGGAAATAGAACCTTTGCAAGATCCTGTTCTAGGCTGATTTTAATCTATGTACATTACATAAAAAATTATGGAATGAAATAGACTTAATCTAAAATATTCATGATAAGATTTACTTAAACTTCTTTAAATTTTCTAGATCGCAATGTACCAGGGTAACCTTTGCACTGTAAGGGATAAACCTTACAGCAGGACAACCTACAGTCCGTGCGATCATTATTTTATTTTTTAAATTTATTTTAATATAATTATGAATATATTATAAAAAAATCTAGATGCTCTGATACCACTGTTGGAAAAGATGTAGGGTTTCATGCATAAATTTTAAAATTTTTTTGAAATATAATGCATGCGAAACATGTAAATTAAATAATTTAATCTATAAATATATGTAATTAAATTACTAAACTCTACAATTAGGATCTATAACATGTCATATTATATTTATAAATTAGAAAATAAAAAATTTGATATTGATCAAATCACTACCCTAGATCTGAAACAATTTCAGATCTAAAACCTAGATCATATCTAGATAAAAGAAGAGATCAGATCTCTTATCTTCATGCAGATTGAAAACTCCATGATTGATTTTCTTTGTTGTCTTTAGAGCCACACATGCATCTGGCCTCTACAGGTGATCCACATGGGGCTGCAACAAAATCGAAGGTTCGTCGAACGAAGATCCGCTCAAAGTGCTAGCTTCTTGCAGATCCCTCCGGATGGTTAATCTAAAAAATATTCTTCAGATCTCTTAGACATTCCAAGAGATAAAAAATATAAGGAAGAATAAGAGAGAAGTCAAACTTTTTGACCGCTCTAAAATTAAAATTAATATTTAATAGAAAAGAGTCCTAAGGGAAGACAGATCTTCTCCTTCAGTACATTAACAATTGATATCCTGAAAACATCTCTATGCTAGGACTTGAGAAGACCTTCTTCTCTTAATATTTTTTTAGTTTCTAGATCTTATGATATCTGATTTTTCTCATAGAAAAATCTTATGATTTATGGAGAAGAAGGGTTCTAAAAGAAACCTTAAGAAAAGACCTTCTTTTCTTCTTCTTCTTCCATCAGAATATGATCATATCATGTCCAAAATAAGATCACCATGCTCCCACTCTTTGGAGCATGAATTCACCACATCATCCCTCTTTCTCTTTCATAATTTTTATCATATAAAAAACATAAAATAAAGAGATATTAATATGAAAGGAAAAACAATAAGAGAAGACAATCTTCTCTCTTACCTTTCTCTTTACAAGACATCAATCTTTGATCTCTTGATTGAAGAATTTTCTCCAAGGATTTTGGCACCTCAAACCACCCTTCTAATCCATCTTTATCTCTCATATTTTTAACATATAAAAACACAAAAATAAAAAGAGAAAAAAATATGAAAGAAAAATCAATAAGAGAAGACAATCTTCTCTCTTACCTTTCTTCTCTACAAGACATCAACTTTTGATCTCTTGTTAGAGGACTCTCCTCCATGAATTTTGGTGCCTCAAACCTCCCTAGTCTTCCTCATTCTCCTCTGGTAATTCTCTCAATTTTCCACAAATTTTTGACTCCTATATCATGGCATATGGGGCCACCTCCTTTTTTATGGCAGACTAGGTCATAAGACCTAGTCTAACAAGGAGTCCTTGGGGTGTCCAACTCTTGGATGCCCCCTATCTCATTTATTTTATGGATAGAATGAAAATAACCACAAAAGGAGCAACAAAAAAGGAGAATAAACTTGGAGGAAGTTGGTGCAAGAGAGGGAGGGAAGAGTCCTTGTGAAGTAGGACTCTTTCAAAAATAGAAATAGGCTAAACCACTTTCCACAATGAACCAAATTAATTTTCATATTGAACCAGATCAAATCTGATTTAAATCTCTAGAATAAGTAGTGTGAGATTACTTTCCTTAGATCATAGAAAAATTATCTGAAATTAATTAGTGGGCATGGGCTTTGATTTACTTAGGTGGCGCAAGAGAAGATGGAATCCTAGTCTAACTAGGATCTTATTTAGATTAGGTTAAATACTTTGAACCTAATTTAAATTAATTACAACTAATTAATGGTGATCCTAGTCCAACTAGGAGTCTAATTAAATTAGATTAAATTATATTTAATTTAAATTTTAACTTAATTAAAAATTAGGTGCATACAAGTCCTAGTCAAATAGAGACTTGTTCTCCCTTGCAACTTGCTTATCCAATAAACAAATTAGATGGGCTTTGATTTTCTTAGGTGGCGCAAGAGAAGATGGAATCCTAGTCTAACTAGGATTTTTATTTAGATTAGGTCAAATACTTTGAACCTAATTTAAATTAATTACAACCAATTAATGGTGATCCTAGTCCAACTAAGAGTCTAATTAAATTAGATTAAATCATATTTAATTTAAATCTTAACTTAATTAGAAATTAGGTGCATACAAGTCCTAGTCAAATAGGGACTTGTTCTTCCTTGCAACTGGCTTATCCAATAAACTAATTAGACTTAATCTAATTAAATTCAAACTAATTCTAATTGAATCATATTCAATTAGACTTGATCTCAGCCCAATTGCTCAATCAGATTGAGCCAATTAGCAATCCAATTACTAATGATCCTCCTGCAACACTTGCATTAGGTCAAACATCAATCACATTGATTGTTTAACCTTAGAACGATTCTTAATCATCGATTAACTATCTGATTAGATTACAACCTCTTATGTGTATGATCTTATAGGTTCAAACCTAAGCTAATAGTATAAAAACTAATTTCTGTGCCAGTCGAAGTAACTATCTAGCAATGGTTCCCGACGTCCAGATAGGTTGAATGTATGCAAAGCAACATTCTAAGAACCCTGACTCATGGTTACCGTATAATTCATTCTTTTGATCAATAATGCTCAAGATGACTTCGAGTATACTGTCAACACTCATGTAAGTCATCTCTATTATGTCTCAAAATTTTTGCAAATCCCATGACTCCTCACGAGGATTATCCAGGCCTAGGTTTTGCTAAATTAAAACACAGCAAGACATTCTCTTCCTGAAGTTAATCAGGAGTGGTCAATCCCATCTTGACTCATACACCGACTTCACAAGTACTTGACTGTGCCCAGAAGCCTTTCGAATCTATATTAAAAATACAGACAGTCCGGTACCAAAGCACAGTGAGTTGCTTGCAAGTCACCGTGGTGATCTCAGGTCAGAGGGACACTTATACCCATTGATCTTAGTTAACTACTCTTGATAGTAGAGTGTTACATTGATCACGTTCAATATAGATGTACTCCTACATCTCACCTGGATGTCATACCAGTGTCTCCACACCACTTGGTTACGAGGACAACCAACGCATATGGCATACAGCGACCTACACTTGATAAGTTATCGTCCTTATTAATGACTTATCATTTGATCGTGAATAATTTAAGAACCATCCGATAAATCCTCCTTTATCGATTTATTGTAGTTCTAAGGACTTCATCATAATTTAGGAGTTCATTTAAGGAAGATAGAATTTTTATGATGAACCTGCCATATAACTATTATTATTAGATAATTCATATATTAATTTTAATCATCTACCACTTAGATGATAGGCTTTAGGACATATTTCCCAACAACAAATTTCATATGATTCAAAATCATAAGGATCAAAGAATTTATCTTTGTACAACTTGTTAATTCTTGACTCATTTATATGATTAAGTCGGCAGTACTAGAGATATGTGATATTCACATCCTCTTTCTTTCTTTTCTTCATATTATCAACATAAAGTACATTATCATTAAGTGATAGGAATAGAAGACCATTATCAATATAAGTATTTTCATAAAATTTATTAGAAAAATATATAGAACAACTATTATTTTTTGCTTTTATTTCAAAGCCTTGTTCTAATAACAAAGGTATAAAAATAATATTTCTAACATCATTAGGAATATAATAATAGGTCTTCAGTTTCAAATCCGAAGGCAACTTCAAAATTTTGGCTCTCACGACTTCGGCCTGAATGGACTCTCCACTAGCGTCGAGCAGCTCAAAGTCATCTTTATTCAAACTCTTTATTTTCTGCAGACTCTATAATGATTTGCAAATGTGTGAGCCATAGATGGTATCCAATACCCAAGAATCTGAAATTGAAGTGCTTAATAATAAGTTAGTTTGTATTATATACAAACCTTTAGCAATATTTGCTTGTTTTACAATTGCAAGATATTCCTTGCAATTCCTCTTCCAGTGCCCCTCTTTGCCACATTGATAGCAAGTACCTTTGGTGGAGACCTTCTTCACCTTCTTCTTGGAGATGCCAGCCTTAGGGTTCAACTTTTTCTGAGAATTTCTCTTACCTTTCTTCTTGTTGATCTTATCGACAAGAAGAACTGGAGCCTTTTCACCTTTGAAATGGCTCTCTGCTGTTTTTAGCATGTTCAGCAGTTTAGGCAGGCTGATATTCAATTTGTTCATATGATAGTTTATGACAAACTGAGAGAAGAAGTCAGGGAGAGATTGTAGGATCAATTCTTCGCTAAGTTCACCATTTATGGTGAAACTCAATTATCCCAGACGAGTGATCAAATCAATCATCTTTAGGACATGAGTTTGCACAAACATACCTTCAGTCATGCAGGGATGGAACAACTGCTTAGATATCTCATATCTAGTAGTTCGATTTTGTTTCCTATATAACTCTTTAAGATTAAAGAGTATAGTAGGAACATCTATATCCTCATACTGCCTCTGAAGCTCATTGCTCATTGAGGCAAGCATGATGCCCTTAACAGTACACTGTCATTCTTCTACATCTTATATGTGGCCCTTTCTTCCTCAGATGCATCTTTTCAATCGTATCGGGTGCAGGTGTATCCAGTATGTAGAAGACTTTCTCCTAAGTGAGAATAATTCTTAGATTTCTTAACCAGTCCACATAGTTTGGTCTGGTTAATTTGTTAGCATCTAATATGCCTCTTAGTGATAGTGAGGATGCCATATATGCAGTTAATCTACAATGACAAGAACACAATATAAACGGATAACTCATGATGATATGCACAACTAGATTAAGACTTTTGTCTAATTGTGTCTCCCACTATTTTAACGAATTTCATAACCTTCAAGTATGAAAAAATAAAAAACATCCTTATGTTTCTTAGTGGGGTTGAGATCCCTATTCCTCATAAATACCTTGTGGATAGCACAACAAGCATTCATGAGTTCAAAAGTAGGTAACTCTTTACCAATTGTACCTCATACAATTCTCAACATTTTTTTCTCTTGCCTCTAGATCAGTCATAGTCTTGTGGATAGTACAACAAATTATTATGTTCTAGTTAAGTTAACCCTTTAATCCTATGTGGTCATACGTAAACAATGTTGCTCTTGTGGATAGCATAACAAAGCAACACTATTCAAATATGCCATAAGCATCATTTATGTACTTAGTCAATATCATATCAATTTCTATAGTAAATCTTGTGGATAGCATAACAAGCTCACTAAGATCTTGACATACTCTATTGACCAAGCTTGAAGAAAGACCCTTGTAGTGTCTACATCACTGTTGGTGCAGAATTTCGTCGAAGTCGGAGAAGCTGGAGCTGGGGCACCATGGGGCACTCAATGGTGTAAGTTCGGAGGCAGGTTGCCTTTGTATATTGGCATATCTCTGACACCGGTCACATCTTCGGACATATTCGATGGAGTCATGGTACATGGTAGGCCAGTAATAATCTTGTCGGGGCAGCTTATGGGATAAAGACCTGGCCCCCATGTGATTTCCACAGACCCCCTCATGTACCTCCCTCAAGGCGAAGTCGGCTTCGGAAGGCCGGAGATATTTCAAGAGGGGCAAGGAGTACGACCTCTTGTATAGCTTGCCTTCGTAGAGGATATATCGGAGGCCTGGTTCTTAAGCTTTCGAGCCTCTTTTGCATCAGGAGGAAGAACCCCATCCTTGAGTTATGTAACTAGTGGGTCGATCCAACTGGGTTCATAGCTGATCTCCATCACAGTCTGTGATTCTTCCATGCTTGGGTGCTTCAGAACCTCGAAGAAGACTTCTTTAGGCAGTTCGACCGGAGCCAGCGTAGCCAACTTGGAGAGAAGATCGGTCCTGACATTTTTCGATCTCGGGATCTGCCTGATGTCGAAGCTGCCGAAGGTAGGGATGATCTCCCTTACCCTTTCGAGATATCTAGCCATACTGTCCTCCCGAGTTTCATAATTTCCACTAACCTATCCTACTACTAATTGAGAATCACTGTAGGCTTGAAGCCGATCTACTTCTAATTCTTTGGTGACCTTCAGTCCTGCAATCAGAGCTTCATATTCTGCTCCGTTATTTGT
Organism: Elaeis guineensis; assembly: GCF_000442705.2. NCBI lineage: Eukaryota > Viridiplantae > Streptophyta > Magnoliopsida > Arecales > Arecaceae > Elaeis > Elaeis guineensis. The sequence continues at coordinate 70,409,383 of NC_025993.2, read as the reverse complement.
TGTGGGGAACTCGAAGCGCAGTGCATACTCCATGATAATTCCATCCGGACTGACCAAGATCAGGCCCGCACCTGCGCCTGACATATTGGAGGAACCATCCACGTAGAGGACCCAGGAACCATCGAGGAAATCGGCTCTTTCTTTGGGAGAGTTCGGTCGGAGCCCTGGATTATCGGCTTCATCTTGTCCAAGTTCGACCTCTTCTGGGATAGTGCATTCCACCACAAAGTCTGCTAATATCTGGGCTTTGATCGCTAGCCGAGGTCGATAGTTGATGTCGAACTCCGTGAGCTTGACTGCCCATTTCACGATTCTCTCAGAGGCATCCGCTCGATGTAGAACTGCCTTGATCGTCTGGTCGGTGAGCAGCATTATGGTGTGTCCTTGAAAGTAAGGTCGGAGCCTTCGAGCTGTAATCAACAAGACGTAAGTTAGTTTCTCTAACTTAGTATACTTGGTTTCGGCATCTCTCAATACTTGGCTTATGTAGTAGATCGGCCGTTGAATTTTTGCTTCTTTCTTAATCAGAACTGCAGTGAGGGCCACAGGGGAAACCGCCAGGTATAAGAACAATTCCTCTCCAGGCTCGGGCTTTGCCAATAATGGTGATGAGCCGAGGTAGTTCTTCAGCTCTTCGAACACTTGCTAACATCCAACAGTCTAATAGAAGTTCTTGGGCTGCTTGAGGGTCTGAAAGAAAGGTAGGCATCGCTCGGCCAATCTCGAGATGAAGTGATTTAGAACCGCTACTTTCCCGATGAGGCGCTGAACCTCCTTTATTGACCTTGGGGCGGTCATCTCCTGGATGGCGTGAATCCTTTCCAGATTTGCCTCGATCCCGCACCTCGATACCATGAAGTCCAGGAATTTTTTTGAGGCTACTCCAAAAGCGCATTTGGCTGGGTTCAGCTTCATCTTGTATTTTCGAAGGGCGCTGAAGGTTTCCTCAAAGTCGGCGATGTGGTTCACTGATGATCTGCTCTTTACTAGCATGTCGTCCATGTAGACCTCCATGTTCTGGTCAATCTGCTCTTTGAAAATCTTATTCACTAGCCGTTGATATGTCACCCCCGCATTTTTGAGGCCAAAAGGCATGACCCTGTAACAATAAAGGCCATGGTTAGTAATAAAAGCGGTTTTTTCTTCATCCTCCGGTGCCATCCTGATCTGATGGTAGCCGGAGAATGCATCCATAAAGGTGAGAAGCTCGTGGCCTGAGGTTGCGTCTACTAGTTGGTCAATTCTGGGTAGAGGGTAACTATCCTTCGGACAGGCTTTATTCAATTTTTTGAAGTCTATACACATCCTCCATTTACCGTTTGCCTTCTTAACCAAGACCACATTGGAAACCCAGCTCGGATAGTTGACCTCTCTGATAAACCTGGCTTTCAGGAGTTTATCAACCTCCTCGGCTATTGCCACCTGTCTCTCTGGCACATGACTCTGAACTTTTTCCTTCATCGGTCGGTGTTTGGGATCGACGGTCAGACGGTGTTGCATAACTTCAGCATCGATCCCTGACATGTCCGTCGGAGTCCAAGCAAAAATATCCGCATTCTTTTGCAGGAAATTGATAAGCTGTGCCCGCACCTCTTTCCCCAAGTTGGAGCCGATCTTCACCATGTGTTCCTCATTCCCATCATTCAAAGGGATTGAGACAAGATCTTTCATTGGCCCACCCCGTTCTTCTGTCAGGTCATCACGGGTGTCCAATCCATCAACTGGACAGGGGTCAGGCTGACCACTTCTTTGTAGGGCTATATTGTAGCAATGCCTTGCCAGGGCTTGATCTCCCTTGACTTCTCCGACCCCCTGGTTAGTAGAAAATTTTAATTTCAGATGGTAGGTTGATACTACAGCCCGGAGAGCGTTGAGGCCAGGTTGGCCGAGAATTGCATTGTAGGCTGACGGCGCCTTCACCACCAGGAAATCCACCAGAGCCCTGGATTATTTTGGATATCGACCTGCAACTACAATCAAGGTTATTACTCCCTCCATCGGGATAGCATCATCGGTAAACCCTACTAAAGGGGAGCTAATCGACCCCAAACGATCATCGGGGATGGACATTTTTGAAAGGGCATCGTAAAACAAGATATCAGCCGAGCTTCCACTATCAACAAGAATGCGATGTACCTCATAATCAGCAATATTTAAAGAAACTGCAATCGCATCATTATGGGGGAACTGGATCTCTTGGGCATCTTCTTCAGTAAAGGTTATGGGTCCTTGTTGCTCCTTGGATTGATTTTGATGATTACAAAGCATTTGAAGGGGTACTAATGTTTTTCGCTTGAAAAAGACTTATTGCTTTTCAGGGGCAAAATCATAATTTTACCAAAACCCTGATTTGAAAGTATCAAGTGATAGAACGAAAGATTTGTGATCCATTGGTGAAAATTTTATTATTTTTGGACTTGTATTTTGAAAGATATTCATGTTTGAAAAATATGAGTTGACCCCATGAGTCGACTCATGGCACAATGAGCTGATTGGCACGCAGACTTTTTGACTGGCACAGACTTGGCACACCCTGTGAGTCGACCCCATGGGGTCGACCCCCAGGCATGAGTCGACCCTATGAGTCGACCCCTGCTATTTTTAAGCCAAATTTATAGAACCTTGGTTTTCTGATATTTTTCCACAGAGGTCGACCCATGAGTCAACCCATGAGCATGAGTCGACCCATGAGTCGACCCCTGTGACGGGAAAGTTCCACAATGGCTAGTTTTTAACCCATTTTAAGTACTTTTAATGCTCATTTAATGTGGTCTAATGGCTCTATTTCAGCCCAGATTGTTCTCCACCATCTCTTAAAGCTATAAAAGGGATAAAAAGATGAAAATCATCAAGAAGAGAGATTTTGAAAAGAGGATTTCAAGCTAACTTTTCAGCCCTAAGCAAGAGCTTACTCAAAGCATTCAAGAAGCCTTTAATCCAAGCTCACCAACTCCTCAAGTGTACATTCAAGTCTCCAACCACCTTGAGGAAATCGAAAAGAGTCTTCTTCTCTTTGAGTAAAGTGTATTTAAAGCCTCATTCGCTCATTAAAAGAGCTTCTTTTGTATTTTCTGAGCTATTGATTGTTATACTCTGTTTATGTTATTATTTTTGTTTTGGAAGGGTTCCAAAATAAGGAAAGGTTGATCCGAACCTTGAATCGGAGTGTATTGGGTTGGCTTATACCTGAAAAACAAGTGGACTAGCTTGGGATAGCTAGAGTCGAAGTTTCTGACGGGTGTATTCAGGTTGAATACAAGTTAGTGGATTGGAATTCCCAAGTAGGAGCTTGGGGAGTGGATGTAGGTGCAAGGTTGGCACCGAACCACTATAAATCTTTTTGTTTGTGTTGTGCCTAATTGCTCTACTTTTGAACTTTCTTATTCTTTTGCATTCTTGCATTTAACCTTTAGCCTTGAATCAACTATACTCTTCTTATTTATTTAGCTATTGTTAAACATTTTTCATAAGACATAAGTTAAGTTTAAAATTTTTAGAAATCCAATTCACCCCCCCCCCCCTCTTGGGTTGCATAGCTAGGCAACAAGTGGTATCAGAGCCCAGTGCTCTAGCCCTACTTTGATCTAACCAATCAAAGAGCTAAAGATCTATGGCAACTCAAGTTGGCACTTCTCTAGCCGAGGGGCAGTCCACTAACCGACCTTTACTTTTCAATGGGTCCAATTATACCTATTGAAAAGCTCGGATGAAAATCTTCATTCAAGCACTCGACTATGATATGTGGAGTATCATAGTGAACGGCCCTCACACACCCACTAAAATTATTGATGGTGTGAAATCAGCCAAACCCGAAAAAGAGTGGGATGAGGTTGATAAGAAAATGGCCCAACTAAATGCTAAAGCTATGAATGTTCTATATTGTGCTCTTGATGCTAACGAATTTAATCGCATTTCAACTTGCTTGTCTGCTAAAGAAATATGGGATAGATTAGAAGTAACCCATGAAGAAACTAATCAAGTAAAGGAGTCCAAAATCAACATGCTCGTGCATAAATATGAATTGTTTAAAATGGAGCATGATGAGTCTATAACTGAAATATTTACTCACTTTACTGATATTATAAATGGTTTAAAGAGTCTTGATAAGTCCTATTCTAACAGTGAGCTTGTAAGAAAGATTCTCAGGTCCTTACCAACAACTTGTGAAGCCAAAGTGACCGCCATCCAAGAAGCCAAGGATTTGAACATTCTACCCTTGGAAGAGCTTCTTGGATCATTAATGACACATGAGCTGAGCATGAAACAACTCCAAGAGGAAGAAGTCAAAAAGAAGAGAATAATTGCCCTCAAATCCACAGCTCCACCAGATGAAAAAACTGATGACACCAAAAATGAAGATATGGCACTCATTACCCGAAGGTTCAAGAAGTTTTTGAGAAAAAGGAAACAAGGAATGAGGAAGAGGCCATTCACAAAAGGGAAACAGAGCAAAGAAAAGGATAAAGACCAACCCCTTATCTGCTATGAATGCAAAAAACCAAGACACTTCAAGTCCGAATGCCCACAATTGAAGAAGGGTCCCAAGAAGTACAAGAAGAAGGCCATGATGGCCACTTGGAGTGAGAGTGATGACTCAAGCTCCGAAGAGGACTCAACTGAACAAGCCAACCTATGCCTTATGGCACATGAAAATGAGGTAAATTCTGAAACTCCTAGTGACTTTACATTTGAAGAACTGCATGAAGCTTTTTATGATTTAATTGATGAACTAAAGAAACTAGGGATAAAGAACAAAGATCTAAAATAAAAAAAATCAATCTTTACTGAAACAAAATGAGAGCATTTCAATTGAAAAATCTACCCTGGTTCAAGAAAATCAAAATTTAAAGAATGAAATTGCCAAACTAAAATCAATAGTTGAAAAATTCACCTTGAGTTCTAATAAACTTAATATGATTCTTGAAAATCAAAAGGCCGTGTATGATAAGACTGGACTTGGCTATAAACCCTTGAAGAAACAAAAGTATCTGAAAAATATCTATGTAAACTCTTCAAGTAACAAGTTGTCTAATATTACTTGCTTCAAATGTGGTAGAGTAGGACACAAGTCATATACTTGCTTCTCTAAAAAATCTGTAAACTCAAATGTAAAGAAAATATGGGTTACAAAAGGAACCATTATGACTAACCAAAAAGGACCCAAGAAAGCTTGGGTACCTAAAACAAAAACTTGACTTTTGCCTGCAGGTGTGTCTAGCATCCCAAGGAGGAAACAGGAAATGGTATCTTGATAGCGGATGCTCAAGATACATGACTGGTGATGAATCCCAATTCATCACACTTGATGCTAAGAATGGAGAGATGGTCACCTTTGGAGATAATGGTAAAGGAAAGATCATCGGTATAGGTAACATTGGTATCACTCCCTCCAAATACATTAAAAATATTTTGTTAGTAGATAGTTTAAAGCATAATTTACTAAGCATTAGTCAATTTTGTGATAAATGATATAAAGCTATTTTTGAATCTTCTGTTTGCATTGTAACTAGTCCTGTTAATGATGGCATTAAATTTGTTGGACATAGACATGGTAATATTTATATGGTAGATTTGAATGATCTATCCAAGATAAACATGCAATGCCTAGTATCTTTGAATGCCAAGATTAATGAGACTAGTTGGCTTTGGCATCGTAGGCTTACACATATTAGCATGCATTCACTTTCAAAATTAATTAAGAAGGAATTGGTTCTTGGTTTGCCAAAATTGAATTTTGAAAAGGATAGAAATTGTGATGCATGCCAACTAGGTAAACAAACAAGAGTTTCATTTAAATCTAAAAATATTGTTTCAACCTCTAGACCTTTAGAGCTATTGCACATGGACTTATTTGGACCTATTAAAACTACTAGTTTAGGAGGAAAATGATATGGTTTTGTAATTATAGATGATTACTCTCATTTTACATGGATTTTCTTTTTGGCACACAAGGATGAAACTTTTCAAGTTTTCACTAAATTTTATCGAAAAGTCACTAATGAGAAAGGATTTTTAATTCAAAATATTCGAAGTGATCATGGAACTGAATTTGAAAATCAAGACTTTGAAAAATTTTGTGATGAAAAAGGAATAGGCCATAATTTCTCTGCACCTAGGACACCCCAACAAAATGGGGTAGTAGAAAAGAAAAATAGAACCTTAGAAGAAATAGCCCGTACCATGCTATGTGAAAGCAACCTTCCAAGATATTTTTGGGCGGAAGCAATTAACACAACATGTTACATCTTAAATCGTGCTTTGATTAGACAAATTTTAAAGAAAATCTCCTATGAGCTTTGGAAAGGAAGAAAAACTAATATTGCATATTTTCATATTTTTGGTTGTCGATATTTTGTATTAAATAATGGTAAAGAAAGACTTGAAAAATTTGATGCAAAATCAGATGAAGTAATTTTTCTTGGTTACTCCTCCACTAGTAAAGCTTTTAGGGTTTTTAACAAAAGAACCTTAGTAGTAGAGGAGTCAATACATGTTGTCTTTGATGAATCTAACGATCTTCCTTCAAGGAAGAATGAACATGTTGATGATGCAGATCCTCTTATAGAAGGAATGAAGGAGATCACTCTGAAGGATTCAATAATTCAAGATGATGAGGAACATAAAGACAAATAGGATGAGAGAGGTAAAGAACATCAAGAACAACTTCAAGGTACAAATGACCTACCCAAAGAATGGAGATATGTTCACAATCACCCTAAGGAGCTAATTATTGGTGATCCTATGCATGGGGTAAGAACTCGTTCTTCACTTAAAGATGCATTGAATCATTGTGCTTTTATTTCTCATCTTGAACCTAAAACTATTGAAGAAGCTGAAAATGATTATAATTGGATTAATGCAATGCAAGAGGAACTTAATCAATTTGAAAGAAATAATGTATGGACTTTAGTATTAAGATCTAAAAATTATTCAATAATTGGTACAAAATGGGTTTTTAGGAATAAATTAGATGAACATGGAAATGTAATAAGAAATAAAGCAAGATTGGTTGCTAAAGGTTATAATCAAGAAGAAGGAATTGATTTTGATGAGACTTTTGCACCTATTGCAGATTAGAGGCAATTAGACTTCTACTTCATATGCTTGCTTTATGAAATTTAAATTATTTCAAATGGATGTCAAAAGTATATTTTTGAATGGATATATTGCTGAAGAAGTCTATGTAGAACAACCCCCAGGTTTTGAAAATCATGCTTTTCCTAATCATATTTTTAAATTAAATAAAGTTCTATATGGTTTGAAACAAGCACCCAGAGCTTGGTATGAAAGGCTAAGCAAATTTTTACTAAATAATAGTTTTTCAAGAGGTAAGGTAGATACAACCCTTTTCATTAAAAGAAATCAAGATGATATATTAGTTGTACAAATATATGTTGATGACATTATTTTTGGGTCTACTAATGAATCTCTTTGTCAAGATTTTGCAAAGCTCATGCAGGGGGTGTTCGAGATGAGCATGATGGGAGAACTTACATTCTTCCTCGGACTCCAAATCAAACAAACAAAGGAAGGAATCTCCATCACCCAAAGCAAGTACACAAGGGAATTACTCAAAAGATTTGGAATGGAGAACTCCAAAGCAATTGGCACACCCATGAGCCCTTCATGTAAGCTTGACAAGGATGAAGAAGGTAAAAGTATAGACTTAAAATATTATAGAGATATGATTGGCTCTCTATTATATTTAACTACAAGTAGACCTGATATCATGTTTAGTGTTTGTCTTTGTGCTCGATTTCAATCTAATCCTAAAGAATCTCACTTGAATGCTGTTAAAAGAATCTTTAGATATTTGAATGGTACTCAAACTCTAGGATTATGATACTCTAAGGACTCACTAATTGATTTAATAGGATATTCAGATGTTGATTTTGCTGGATGTAGATTAGATAGAAAAAGTACTAGTGAAACTTGCCAATTTCTTATAGTTAACCTAATCTCCTGGTTTAGCAAGAAACAAAATTCGGTAGCACTGTCTACGGCCGAGGCCGAATACATTACAGCCGAAAGTTGTTGTGCTCAAATCTTGTGGATTAAGCAACAACTCAAAGATTTTGGTATCAAACTTAATGAAACACCCATAAGATGTGATAACACTAGTGCCATAAATCTTACTAAAAATCCAATTCAGCATTCTAGGTCTAAACATATTGAAATCAGACATCATTTTATAAGAGAACATATTCAAAATAAAGACATAATTCTTGACTATATTTGTACTGAAAAATAATTAGCTAACATCTTTACAAAGGCCCTAAGTGAAGATAGATTTTGTGAAATTAGAAGAGAACTAGGAATCCTTGATCCATTTGCTTAAATATCTCTCTGATTCCAAGGAATCAATGTCAAAAACTCTTTGAACTCAATTCTCATCATTTCTCTTGGGCTTAAAAGCTCAAAATTATCATTCTCATAACTATTCATTGAGCAAATATCCTTCTCCCAGAGTTTCAAATTTTTCAGAATTTGTTCATCAATTTTTTTGAATTTCTGTGAACCATGAGTCGACCCCCTAGGGTCGACCCAATGGCAAACTTGCAATTTTGGCCAAAATCCCACGGGTTCTTCTCTTTTTGATTAAAATCCCATTCAATGAGCTGACCCATTCCACCGTCGTCTTCCTCCCTCCAAAACCTAAGGTCCACTTCTTCTTCCTCTCCAAATCCAAGGTCTACCCCCAAGATCCTTCTCCCATCACCCCTTACACCTCAATCGCCCCTTGGGAATCGAGCTCTTCCCATTTTTCTCCCTTGATTGGAGTGGTTGGAGCGTGCCCTAGCTTCCACCCTTCTCCTCCAAATCGGGGTTTCACTCTTTCAAAAATCTCTATTCTTCCCCTAAAATCCCTCTATCTCTTCACACTTTGGACCTCCTAAGATCCTTGCTTGCTCTAGTGGTGGAAATGGCTCCAAAAATGAAGCTCCCACATAGAAGGAAGTTGGTCCGTGAGTTGGAAGAGGGTGTGTGCAGGAAAAGACAGGCTTCTCAGACCTCATCTACTTCCATCCCTGTTTCGGCATCTGCTCCAGGTTCTTCTCGGTCTCCATTAAGCCCCAGTAAAATTCTCTTATCTGTTAGAAAGGTAGAACCCGAGAAAAATATAGACTTCAGATTTTTTGAAAAAGAGGAATTCTCTATTGGTTCAAAAATCAAAGATCAAGGTTGGGGATTTTACTGCTCACTTAAAAAAGTTACCTATGTGGATTTGGTTAGGGAATTTTATCTGAACTTGTGCTATGGCAATGGAACAGTAACATCCACTGTTAAGGGTATTGATATCTGTTTAGATTCTGTACTTTTGGGAGAGATTCTTCATTTACCCTGTGAGAGATACTCAAACATGGAACTCCCAATCAAGGAAGAAGGAATTAATGTGATTTTAGGAGGAACCTTCTCGGGAAGCCTAAACAAACTAGAAGCCAAGATCCTGTCCATTGAGATGAGAATACTACATCAATTGGTAACAAAGCTTTTCTTCCCTAGAAGTGGTAGACATGACCTCCTTTCAGGCTAAGACATCTGCATCATGTTTCATGTGATTACCCAAACCCCCCTAAACCTTCCTGCATTAATGATAGAAGCCATGAGGGAAACCCTGAATAGATCCAAGGCACATCTGCCTTTCGGTATGGCCCTCACATTGGTATTCAGGAGGTTTGGAGTTAGTTTTGAGGAGGAGGCAGCAGCTAGGCTTTCTCACTCTGACACTATCAACCAACATACTTTGCACCTATGGGATTTACTAGGACTGATGGTGGTTGGATTAAAGGTGTAGAAGAGAGAGTTGAGGACAGAGCTGAGGAAGAAGGTCCTTCATCTCCTCTCCATGATATCAGGGCAGCATCTCCAGACATTCAGTTCATTTCAGATCCCGAGACTGGCCCAGCAGAGTCTACTAGGAGGCACACTCCAGTCCAGCAGCCAGACAGCAGAGCACATCCCTCAGAGATCAGATTGGCTGACGACCAGATAGAGATGATCTCTCAGCGTGTGGCTTCCTTACTTTCTCGACAGTGGGGTACTTCAGCTTTTGCACAGGGATCCACATCACTTGATGCATCTGATCAGACTTTGATCCCCCACATCTCCACTGTAGGAACCTTATCTAGGGTTTCAGGGTTAGATCTTGAAACTTTTTCAAGATCATACAGCGGAAGACTAAAATAAATCAAAATTTATTTTTTAAAATCAAAAAATCTCTAGATCTAAGATCCTATTACATGATTATTACATAGCATTAAATCAAAAATTAAAATATATAAATATAGCATGAACTACATGTTGATCATATCAACATGTTTCTATACTACATCTAATGTATGTATTAAATAATAGATCAGATCTATTACCTTGCAAGTTAGACGTTCTAACCTTGTTGATCTGGGCTTGAGGATGATGTTGCAAGCCGCACACGCATCCGACCTCTAGGAGTCATCCACACGAGCCCACGAATCTCGATCAGAAGTCCTGCTTCAGGAAATCAGCACAGTATGCTAGTACTGCGCTGATCCTTCTTTGATGGTTGATCAGGTGCCTCCTTCTTCTTGATTTGGACTCTTCTAAAGATGAAAAGTAGAAGGAGGAGTTTCAGATCTGAGACACTCTCAGAAAACTCAAGATGGAGGGAGGAAAGATATGAAAACAAAAACCCTAGAAGAAGACCCTCTTCTTCTTCACGTTTTTCTCTCTAGACACCCAAATTTGCATCTTTTATATCTCGACGACCCAAAGGTATTTCTCTCTGATTTTTGGATGGAACAAAGGACTCTCAAATCTCTGACTTCTCCTAAAATTTTATAAAGAAACTCGTCTTATATAGAGAGATATGATAGAGTCCTTGTCTAGGTCAAACACCTAGTCAAGGCTTATCCAAACATGGCAAGTTAAGGGATGCCCAACTCTTGAGCACCTCCTTCATATTTTCATGTATGGATTATCAGAAAAGGATGCACAATGTATACCCTAAAATCCATGAAAATTCTAAAAAAAATTTGGATAAATTCGGTGCAAAATTGAAAGAGTTTTGGATTTCTAAAACTCTATCTCATAGAATTTGAAATCCAAACTTATTCCTTTTAGATTTGATCCAAACCACCTTCCATGTAAGAAAAAAGAGAGGAGACCTTTTGTGAACGTGGGAGAGATCTGGGAGAGGGCTTTTGTCACACAAAATAAGTGGAGATTGGCGTTGAATAAGAGAGAGGGCGTGGAGAAGGATTATGTGGCGCAAGGTGGAATCCTAGTCTTACTAGGATTCTGTCTTATGACTTGTTTTAATTTGGTTTCCCAAACCAAATCAAATCAAAATTAGATCAACCCAATTAAAATAGGTCTTAACCCAATTAAGAACCTAATTTAATCAGATTAAATTAGATTTAAATCTGATTTAATTTTTTAATCAAATTAGAAATTAGATTGACCCAAGTCCTAGTTGAACTAGGACTAGTTTTTTCCTTGCACTTGGCTTATCCAATAAACCAATTGGACTTGATCCAATAAAGCCCAAACCAAATCTAATTAAATCATATTTAATTAGACTTAATCTCAGTCCATTGGCTTAATCAAATTAAGCCAATCAGCAATCAAATTGCTAATAGATCCTCCTGCAACACTTGCACTGGGTTAAATGTCAATCGTATTGATCATTTAACCCTAGAACGATTCTTAATCGTTGATCAACCATCCGATCGGATCATGAACTCTAATGTGTGTGACCTTATAGGTCCGAACCTAAGCCGGTAGCATAGGAATAAATTTCTATACCAATCGAAGTGACCATCTAGCAATGGTACCCGACGACCGGATAGGTTGAATGTGTAGAACAACATCCTTAGAACCCATGCGGATATAGTTTTCATATAATTCATCCCCTTGACCAAAATGATCATAAGACACCCCAGAGTTCAACTGTCAACTCTGATCAGGTTATCCACATTGTATTTCAAAATATCAAATCCATCTAATGGATTACCCTAGCCAAGGTTTTGCTAAATTGAAATACAGCGACTCATTTTTCTCCAACTCTTGGAGTGGTCAATCCCATCTCGATCACATTCTGACTTTGCAAGTACTTGACTGTGCCCAGAAGCCTTCCATCCCTGAATTAGAAATTCAGTTAGTCCAGTACCAAAGCACAGTGAGTTGCTTGCAAGTCACTGAGGCGATCTCAAGTCTAAGGGATACTTATACCTATATCCCATCAGAGACATTCTCGACAGCAGAATACTCTGGAGTTGGTCACGTTCAATGATGATGTACCCTTACATCTCACCTATATGCCATACCAGTGTCTCCACACTCCTTGGTTAAGAGGACAACCAACCCATATGGCCTACAGCGACCTATGCTCGATAGAAGCTGTCGTCCTTATTAACAGCTTATCATTTGGTCGTGAACAGTTTTAAGGACTAATCGATAAATCCTCTTTTTATCGAACTTAAATAGTCCTAAGGACTTCATCATAACAACGGAGTTCATTAGAAGATGAAAGCTTATGATGAAGATGCCAAATATATATTTTATTTATTAACAAATCAATTACAATACTTGGTTGCTCAACCGTCAACAGCTTGACGATTGACTTTTTGGGACACATTTCCCAACAACTCCCACTTGTCCTAAAGCCACTCGGCACAGTATCTAATACCCATCTTCGACTTGTGGTTGTCGAACTCCTTTATCACCAGGGCTTTAGTGAAGGGGTCGGCTAGGTTCTCTTTTCCATCGATCTTCTGAAGGTCGACGTCACCTCGATCCATGATCTCTCGGATTAGATGGAAGCGGCGCAAGATGTGCTTCGTCCGCTGATGTGCTTTGGGTTCCTTCACTTGAGCTATGGCACCAGTGCTGTCGCAGTAGAGCAGTACCGGACCATCAAGGGAGGGTGCTACTCTGAGCTCTTTGATGAATTTTCTCAGCCACACAGCTTCCTTCGTGGCATCCGATGCTGCGATGTACTCTGCTTCACAAACAAAGTCTGCCACAGTATGCTGCTTGGAACTCTTCCAGCAGATGGCTCCACCATTCAGAGTAAAGATATAACCCGACACACTCCTGCTGTCATCATGGTCAGATTGGAAGCTGGAGTCTATGAACCCCACAAGTTTCAGATCTGACTCGCCATAAACCAACCATTGGTCCTTAGTATTTCTCAAATACTTAAGGATGGCTTTAACCACTTTCCAGTGGTTTTCTCCAGGATCAGATTGGTATCTACTCACTACTCCTAGTGAGTATGCCACATCTGGTCTTGTGCATGTCATGGCGTACATGATAGATCCCACGGCTGAAGCATATGGGACTACTCATACGCTCTCTCTCTTCAAGAGTTGTCGGACAATCCTTCTTAGAGAGAGAAATTCCATGGCCTATCGGTAGATAGCCCTTCTTGGAATTCTCCATGCTGAACCTCTTCAGCACAGTAGATCTTCATCCCTAGGATGTAGGATGCTTCATCCAAGTCCTTCATGGAGAACTGTGATGACAACCAAACTTTTATTCCCTGTAGTGCGGGGATGTCATTCTTGATTAAGAGAATATCATCCACGTACAAGATAAGAAATACCACAACTGGACCATTTGCCCATTTATAGATGCAGGGCTCTTCTCCATTCTTAATGAAGCCATACGTTTTGATCACCTTATCAAAATGCATGTTCCAACTCCGAGAAGCTTGCTTCAGTCCATAAATAGATCTCTAAAGCTTGCACACCTTGGACTCATCTGTGGATGTAAACCCCTCAGGTTGTATCATATACACCTCTTCAATCAGCTCTCCATTCAGGAAAACTGTCTTTACATCCATCTGCCAGATCTCATAATCCAGATGGGCAGCTATTGCAAGCATTATCCGAATGGATTTGAGCATTGCCACAGGGAAAAACATCTCGTCATAGTCAATACCATAACGTTGACGATACCCCTTGGCGACCAGACGGGCTTTATAGGTCTCCACCTTTCCGTCTGTGCCCCTCTTCCTTTTGAAGACCCATTTATACCCAATGGGTTCAACCCCTTCAGGTGGGTCAACCAATGTCCATACATCGTTGACCTTCATGGACTCCATTTCGGATTTCATGGCTTCAAACCATTTCTCGGAATCAGGTCTCTGCATTGCATCCATATAGGTGATCGGATCCTCATTATTCTCATCAAGTTCGATGGGATCACCGTCCCGGACCAAGAAACCGTAGTATCTGTCCGGCTGATGCGGTACTCTACCGGATCGCCTTAATGGTGCAGGTATATTGGGCTCCGGATCTGATCTAATCATATCCGACTCAGGTTCAACTATTGGTGTCGGTCCTTCTACCTGTTGAACTTCATCAAGTTCAACCTTAGAGGCAACGGTTCCTTCACCAAGGAACTCCTTTTCTAAAAAGATTGCCTTAAGACTGACGAACACCTTTTGTTCATCAGCATGGTAGAAAAAAATATCTTTTTGTCTCTTTGGGGTACCCTATGAATGAGCATTTGTCAGACCTAGGTTCAAGTTTGTCTGTGACTAATCGTTTGACATAGGCCGGGCACTCCCAGACCCTAAGGTGTGAAAGTGCTGGCTTACGTCCCGTCCATATCTCATATGGAGTCTTAATTACAGACTTACTTGGAACCCTATTTAATAGATAACAGACCGATTCGAGTGCATATCCCCAGAAGGATATCGGCAAGCTAGCAAAACCCATCATGGATCGGACCATGTCTAACAGAGTCTGATTCCTCCTTTCAGACACACCATTATGCTGTGGTATTCCTGGAGGAGTCCATTGGGAGAGAATCTCATTCTCTCCTAGATATGTGAAAAATTCACTAGAAAGGTATTCTCCTCCTCAATCAGATCGAAGAGTTTTAATACTCTTCCCAGTTTAATTTTCTACTTCATTTCGAAATCATTTGAACATTTCAAATTTATCCGACTTATGTTTCATCAGATAGACATATCCATATCTGGATAGGTCATCCGTGAAAGTTATGAAGTAGAAATATCTACCTCTAGCACTTGTGCTCATGGACCCGCATACATTAGTATGTATTAGGCCCAAGAGCTCAGTAGCTCTCTCACCTTTTTCAGTAAAAGGTGACTTGGTCATTTTACCAAGAAGACAGGACTTACAGGTTGGAAGTGATTCACAATCACTGACTTTGAGGATTTTCTCTTGAGTCAACCTGTTTATTCTGTTCTTGTTTATATGACCTAGCCTACGGTGCCATAAGTAGATATCTGACACACTATCTAATCTAGGGTGCTTGTCAGTAGAATAGACTCTTATCAGGCTTGATCTTTTTGGTCTGGCTCTGCACTGATGTCCCAGCCTGAACTTGCACCTTCTTCATTTTCTTCTTCTTGTTCTTCTTTCCTTTCTCAAAGGATCGAGAACCAGAAGACGAACCTCCCACTAAGTTCACCGACTCCTTGTGAAGTTGGTGATCCTTCTCAAAGTTCTGAAGTAACCTCAGTAATCCGTGGTAGTTTACTTCAGACTTTGTCATTCTATAATGAGTGAGGAATGGGAGATAAGACTTGGGCAGCGAGTTCAGTATTGCATCTTTCCCAAGCTGCTCATGCAAGGGAAAGCCGAGCTTGCTCAATCGTTCCATCAGCTCGATCATGTACAATACATGATCAGTGACAGAGGCACCATCCCGTATTTTGGCGTTGAAGATGGCACAACTAGTTTTGTACCTCTCCACATCATCGGGTGTGCCAAAGGCATCCTCCAACACTTGAAGCATGTCCTTTGGCTAAGCCGTCTCGAATTTGCGACTGAACTCGTCGCTCATGGCAGCCAGCATGATACAGTGCACCATGGTCCGATGATTGAGCCACTTCTGGTAAGTGTCTCTGACTGTTCCACGTGCATTGACAGCTGGCTCCTCAGGTGCAGGATCCATTATCACCTATAGGATCCGTTCATGCTCCAGGACTATCTTCAACTTTCGGTACCAGCTACCGAAGTTGGGTCCCACCAACTTATCATTGTCCAACAATGATCGGAGCGATAGGGAAGTGGCCATATTTGCACAAAGTAGAACCATAACCTAATTAGTAATTGATTCATTAAACCTAAAGATTTGGATTTTAATCAAAAGGTTTCTCCCACTATTTTATTCGAATTGGTAGCCTCTACCTCCAACTCGAGGAATTATCCTAATTCCTTAGCGGGTACTAGAATCCACTTAGACTGCACACAAGCCCAACTTTGGTTGGTCAACCCATGTACATCTAAGGGTAGGTTCATAACCAATTGTTTCTCTAAATAATTTTTAGTAATTTTAATTTTGCCCTAGAAACCTAATCAGTAGGCTTTGGCCTCCACTGTAAGGATCCGGTTAGGTCCAACCATTAACATGATCATACTTGGTGTATTTAACCAACGAATGATTAAGCCCAACTTTGGTTGGCTCACCTAACCACCATTAGAGAGACACTTCCAAGTCATCATATGATGAGTGATAATTCCATTAGTCAACAAGCACCATGCCTTTGGGTCTGCAATGATTATTGAGTTAATGGACTCATTATCAAACACCTTAATGGGAGGCTATGACTCAGTTATCTCCATAACTTTATCATTTTAAGGACCTAATAATTTTAGAGGATTTAAATAATATAGAGGATGAAGTCAAATGAACCAGCTTATCATGATCCTCCCACTGGCTTCACCAAGTCAGCTTAAGGGAGACCAGGGCTGGTCTAGGAGCACCTAAATCAGTCACTAATTTACCTAGCTGACATGGGTCAGCTCGAATAGTCAAGTGTCCGATCAAAACATAATTTCACCAAGAGGCCAGGTAAGTTCAATCAGTGGGAGGGTCTGCCAAAGCTTGCCTTAGACACCATCAGAAATGGCCAGGTAAGCGGGCTCCCAATTAAAAACCACCGGTCTGGTTTACCTTAGACACCAACTGGTTTAATTATTTTCGATTAGATCAACCTAACAGTTCGTGCTAGACCGCTTAGCCAAAAATCAAGTCCATTTGGTTCTCGTTAAAGACATGGACTTGACCAACTACAACTATTGTAATTGATCTAGAGAATCCTTGACCTAATCTAAGACAACAATTGATTAGATTTAGTCAATTCTCTAATTAAGTCCATCTTTAATCTAACCATAGGTCTAACCCAATTAATGGACCTAATTCCCACTAACCCATTAACCCAATGTGTTATGATTTGTGTCTTAGGTTCTTCAATTCACAATCCTAGAACCTAATCAAACAACTTCTTAATTCTTAATTAAGTTTTGGGCTGAGGGTTGGGTTCGACTTTTCAAAAAATAATTTTCATATTTGTAAAATAATTTTACAATATGATTCTACCAACCATATTGCATGCTTGATTCATAATCAAGATGCAAGTGAAATAAACATGAAACTACTTTAAATCTAATCTAAACAGGTTCATGTAATTGAAACAATTTCAATTTTAAATAATTTCTTTGCACAAAAATTATTAACAAAGAAATTTTATTTCAGATTTAAATATTTTTTAAATCTAATAAATCATAAATTTAATCTAGATCATATCTAACAAATTTATGATTAAAGATAGATCTACACAAACTAGGACAACCTTTGCACTGTAAGGGGTAAACCTTACAGCAGGACAACCTTGCAGTTTGTGATTGATCTAAAATTTTAATTTTAGATTTAATAATCAGATTATAAATTAGATCTAATATAAGAAATAATCTAAGCATGTATAAATAATCATGTAATAAAGAACCTGGGCTCTGATACCAATTGTAGGAACCTTATCTAGGGTTTCAGGATTAGATCTTGAAACTTTTTCAAGATCATACAGCGGAAGACTAAAATAAATCAAAATTTATTTTCTAAAATCAAAAAATATCTAGATCTAAGATCCTATTACATGATTATTACATAGTATTAAATCAAAAATTAAAATATATAAATATAGCATGAACTACATGTTGATCATATCAACATGTTTCTATACTACATCTAATGTATGTATTAAATAATAGATCAGATCTATTACCTTGCAAGTTAGACGTTCTAACCTTGTTGATCTGGGCTTGAGGATGATGTTGCAAGCCGCACATGCGTCCGGCCTCTAGGAGTCATCAACACGAGCCCACGAATCTCGATCAGAAGTCCTGCTTCAGAAAATCAGCACAGTATGCTAGTACTGCGCTGATCCTTCTTTGATGGTTGATCGGTGCCTCCTTCTTCTTGATTTGGACTCTTCCAAAGATGAAAAGTAAAAAGAGAAGTTTCAGATCTATGATGCTCTCAGGAAACTCAAGATGGAGGGAGGAAAGATATGAAAACAAAAACCCTAGAAGAAGACCCTCTTCTTCTTCACGTTTTTCTCTCTAGACACCCAAACTTATGTCTTTTATATCTCCACGACCCAAAGGTATTTCTCTCTAATTTTTGGATGGCACAAAGGTCTCTCAAATCTTTGACTTCTTCTAAAATTTCACAAAGAAACTCATCTTATATAGAGAGATATGATAGAGTCCTTGTCTAGGTCAAACACCTAGTCAAGGCTTATCCAAACATGGCAAGTTAAGGGATGCCCAACTCTTGAGCACCTCCTTCATATTTTCATGTATAGATTACTAGAAAAGGATGCACAATATATACCCTAAAAGCCACAAAAATTCCAAAAAAAATTTGGATAAATTCGGTGCAAAATTGAAAGAGTTTTGGATTTCTAAAACTCTATCTCATAGAATTCGAAATCCAAACTTATTCCTTTTAGATTTGATCCAAACCACCTTCCATGTAAGAAAAAAGAGAGGAGACCTTTTGTGAACGTGGGAGAGATCTAGGAGAGGGCTTTTGTCACACAAAATAAGTGGAGATTGGCATTGAATAAGAGAGAGGGCGTGGAGAAGGATTATGTGGCGCAAGGTGGAATCCTAGTCTTACTAGGATTCTGTCTTATGACTTGTTTTAATTTGATTTTTCAAACCAAATAAAATCAAAATTAGATCAACCTAATTAAAATAGGTATTAATCTAATTAAGAACCTAATTTAATCAGATTAAATTAGATTTAAATCTGATTTAATTTTTTAATCAAATTAGAAATTAGATTGACCCAAGTCCTAGTTGAACTAGGACTAGTTTTTTCCTTGCACTTGGCTTATCCAATAAACCAATTGGACTTGATCCAATCAAGCCCAAACCAAATCTAATTAAATCATATTTAATTAGACTTAATATCAGCCCATTGGCTTAATCAAATTAAGCCAATCAGCAATCAAATTGCTAATAGATCCTCCTGCAACACTTGCACTGGGTTAAATGTCAATCGTATTGATCATTTAACCCTAGAACGATTCTTAATCATTGATCAACCATCCGATCGGATCATGAACTCTAATGTGTGTGACCTCATAGGTCCGAACCTAAGCCGGTAGCATAGGAACAAATTCTTATACCAATCGAAGTGACCATCTAGCAATGGTACCCGACGACCGGATAGGTCGAATGTGTAGAACAACATCCTTAGAACCCATGCGGATATAGTTTTCATATAATTCATCCCCTTGACCAAAATGATCATAGGACACCCCAGAGTTCAACTGTCAACTCTGATCAGGTTGTCCACATTGTATTTCAAAATATCAAATCCATCTAATGGATTACCCTGGCCAAGGTTTTGTTAAATTGAAATACAGCGACTCATTCTTCTCCAACTCTTGGAGTGGTCAATCCCATCTCGATCACACTCTGACTTTGCAAGTACTTGACTGTGTCCAGAAGCCTTCCGTCTCTAAATTAGAAATTCAGTTAGTCTAGTACCAAAGCACAGTGAGTTGCTTGCAAGTCACTGAGGCGATCTCAAGTCTAAGGGACACTTATACCTATATCCCATCAGAGACATTCTCGATAACAGAATACTCTGGAGTTGGTCACGTTCAATGATGATGTATCCTTACATCTCACCTGTATGCCATACTAGTATCTCCACACTCCTTGGTTAAGAGGACAACCAACCCATATGGCCTACAGTGACCTATGCTCGATAGAAGCTGTCGTCCTTATTCACAGCTTATCATTTGGTCATGAATAGTTTTAAGGACTAATCGATAAATCCTCTCTTTATCGAACTTAAATAGTCCTAAGGACTTCATCATAACAACGGAGTTTATTAGAAGATGAAAGCTTATGATGAAGATGCCAAATATATATTTTATTTATTAACAAATCAATTACAATACTTGGTTGCTCAACCGTCAACAGCTTGACGATTGGCTTTTTGGGATACATTTCCCAACATCCACTGTCTTTCAGATGATTTTAGATCAGTCAGTTCACATTCAGCAGCTTGAGGGTTACATATTAAGACTGACTGGGAGAGTACTTGACTTGCAGGGGTAAGTGTTAGCTCTGGCACATCCACAGCCATAGGAGTGCACCACTGAGGTCTCAGACCTATCTATGGAGGCAGCCAGACTTAGAGGAGTATTGGAGAGTGGATTTGATTTTCTGAGGAGAGACAGAGGCTCTAGTGAGCATGCATCCACCCAGTTCACTGCACTGCTACAGTCTATTTCGAGAGCTCTGAACCTTTTGGACACCATCAGACTCTCTCTTGCAGTTCAGTCTGTTGCTTCTCAGCCTTCAGGATCATCTCGCCTGTCCACTCGTGCCGGCACCTCCACTCGTGGCAGAGGCAGACGGGGTCGAGGATGAGCCCTTGGTCATGATCCTTCATCTCCCCACCCTATCTCCGATACATCTGACTCTGATCCATCCAGTCATGAGCTCTACTAGATCCTTGTAGTTAGTCTTGTCTTTTGTCTCTTTCTAGGATCTATCTTTTGGGCCATGTAATGATGTTGACTGATTGACTTTTATGTTTTGATATATGTATTGGAACCACTATGTGGTATCAGTCACTTTTTGATTATATATATCTACTCTTTGACTTTTAATGTATGACCTTCAAATTTAGTTGCTTTCAATTATGTGCATGCTTAAGATATTATGAATTGTAATTTCATATCCATGATATCCAATGGTATATCTTTTATGTTTGCTGTATTCAGGGGGAGTAAAACAATACACAATTAAGAAACAAACAATAAAAAAAAAAACTAAAGCAGTAACATTAGTAAAATTAATTTCATCAAAAGAAAAAAATAAAGAAAATATATTCAACAAGGGGGAGTAAACAATTTTAAGCAAATTTTTGTTGATGCTGTCAAAAAGGGAGAGAAATTAAAGAATCAAAAGCAAATTGATAAAAGAATCAAAAGCAAATTGAGCAAAATGTTAAGCAAATGAGCAAATTTTCAAATTCTTAGGCATGCTCTGATACCAAAATTAAATAATCAAATGAGCAAATGTTCAAAATGTTAAGCAATTGAGAAACAAACAAATGAGCAAATGAGATATTTTCAAATGAGCAAAGAGCAAATTTTCAAATTCTTAGGCAAATTCTGCTTTGCTCTGATACCAAAAATTTTGCTCTGATATCAAAATCAAAGAATCAATCTTTTTTTCAAGCAAATGCACTTATAAGTAATTTTCAAATTGGTAGCAAATTTCCTATTTATCTTCAAACTACCTATGATGCATTTCATTCTTTTGAAATTCATGCTCAATGTTTCATATATATGCTTTTGCTCAAGTATTTTGTCATCATCAAAAAGGAGAAGATTATTGCTCATTGGATTGATTTTGATGATTACAAAGTATTTGAAGGGTACTAATATTTTTTGCTTGAAAAAGACTTATTGCTTTTCAGGAGCAAAATCGTAATTTTACCAAAACCCTGATTTGAAAGCATCAAGTGATAGAACAAAAGATTTGTGATCCATTGGTGAAAATTTTATTATTTTTGGACTTGTATTTTGAAAGATATTCATATTTGAAAAACATGAGTCGACCCCATGAGTCGACTCATGGCACAATGAGCTGATTGGCACGCAGACTTTTTGGCTGGCACAGACTTGGCACACCCTGTGAGTCGATCCCATGGGGTCGACCCCCAGGCATGAGTCGGGTCGCTATGAGTCGACCCCTGCTGTTTTTAAGCCAAATTTATAGAATCTTGATTTTTTGGTGTTTTTCCACAGAGGTCGACCCATGAGTCGACCCATGAGCATGAGTCGACCCATGAGTCGACCCCTGTGACGGGAAAGTTTCGTAACGGCTAGTTTTTAACCCATTTTAAGTGCTTTTAATGCTCATTTAATGTGGTCTAACGGCTCTATTTCAGCCCAGATTGTTCTCCACCATCTCTTAAAGCTATAAAAGGGACAAAAAGGTGGGAATCATCAAGAAGAGAGATTTTGAAAAGAGAATTTCAAGCTAACTTTTCAGCCCTAAGCAAGAGCTTACTAAAAGTATTCAAGAAGCCTTTAATCCAAGCTCACCAACTCCTCAAGTGCACATTCAAGTCTCCAACCATCTTGAGGAAATCAAAAAGAGTTTTCTTCTCTTTGAGTAAAGTATATTTAAAGCCTCATTCGCTCATTAAAGGAGCTTCTTTTGTATTTTCTGAGCTATTAATTGTTATACTCTGTTTAAGTTATTATTTTTATTTTTGAAAGGGTTCCAAAACAAGAGAAGATTGATCCGAACCTTGAATCGGAGTGTATTGGGTTGGCTTATACCTGAAAAATAAGTGGACTAGCTTGGGATAGCTAGAGTCGGAGTTTTCGATGAGTGTATTCAGGTTGAATACAAGTTAGTGGATTAAAATTCCCAACTAGGAGCTTGGGGAGTGGATGTAGGTGTAAGGTTGGCACCGAACTACTATAAATCTTTTTATTTGTGTTGTGCCTAATTGCTCTACTTTAGAACTTCCTTATTCTTTTGTATTCTTGCATTTAACCTTTAGCCTTGAATCAACTATACTCTTCTTATTTATTTAGCTATTGTTAAACATTTTTCATAAGACATAAATTAAGTTTAAAATTTTTAGAAACCCAACTCACCCCCCCTCTTGGGTTGCATAGCTGGGCAAAGTCCTTCAGTTCTTTGCTGCTTAGGCAGTCCGATCGATCTGCTTGCCGCTCCCTTTCGGGGCTCTCCAGAGATGGTGCAGATGATCCCAATTGGAGGCCGATTTTCAGGTTGTTCCTTCCTCCTCGGCGGCTCCGATCGTGGTAGGACACTCGATCGATTCTCCCTACCTTCAGACCTGCGTCGGATGAATCTGTCGACCACTATTGCCGGAGGAGGAGGAGGAGCCTGTGAAATTGGACGTGAGGTCGAAGCCTGAGATCTGGCTGCGGAGGCCATGGATCGCCTGGTGGATGCTTTGCGGGGAGGCATCGGGTGAAGATCTAGTAGAAGAAGGAGAAGAGGATGTCGGAGAAGATGATCAGAATCAATCCCGTTGAGCACTCCTTTAAGAATAAGGGTACTGCAAAGACACACCCCTTCCTCTAGCGCCAATTCTATTGGTGCAGAATTCTGTCGAAGTCGGAGAAGCTAGAGCTGGGATGACCGCGATCGCCATCGGGACCTGCAAAGAAAGTCTAAACCGGAGTTGAGGGTGCTCCGGCAAGACCCTCCGATGCTCAAGTCAGTACTCTGCTTCAACAGAAATGGAGTGCTCGAACGAAAATTTTGGCAGAGTTTCGAGATAGAGTTACCAGCTTAGAGAAGAACGTATCTGGGGGTCCTTATTTATAGATGGAGGGTGTAACTGACCGACAGCGACGTCTGTAATCATCTGGTAGTGGACCGCTCAGAGCCGCATGGAGTTTGTTACGGAGAGTAGTGGCATCTGGGGTCGTTCAGGGCCACGTGGAGCTTGTAGCGGAGAGTGGAATGGTGTTCGTTGTCGGGACTTGCCAGAGAGTGATGGAGCCGCATGGAATCCGCTGCAGAGTAGAGCAGGATGGTGGCTCTTGTCGTGGCTTGTCAGAGAGGGGTGGAGCCGCGTGGAATCCATTACAGAGAGTGGAGCAGGGTAGCGGCCCCTGTTGTGGCTTGCCAGAGAGTTTGGATCCGTCTGCTGAAGCTCGGCTGGGATGCCTGATGGAGCAGAATGGCTCTTTACATCATTGTTCTAGGAGAGGCTCGGATGTTCCGAGGCCGCTGACCTTCTAGGCGGGAGTCACCTGCCATAGGAGTTCAGATGGAAATTTTTTATTGATGAAGTCTGGAGAAGTCCGATCACTAGGGAAGTCCGTCTGAGATTTATCTGATGTGGAAGCTCATCTAAAGATCGTCCGTCGGGGAAGTCCAGTTTTATGGGGAGCCCGATAGGAGGTCGGCTGGCGATAGACTTCGGATAGTGCTGGGGAGGCTCGGCAGACATCGGAGGCGATCGGCTACCGCAGGGACCCAGTTGCGGAAGCTCGTCTGTCATAGAAGCTCATCCAGAATCCATCCGCTAGAGAAGTTCGGACAGGCTTCGGTTCTCGTGAGAGGTCGAAAGGGAGCTGATTATTGTAGGAGCTCGGGCGAGGGTCAGTTGTCGTGGAAGCTCAGAGTAGTGTCCCGCTGTAGAAGTTCGTCCAGAGCCCACTCACTACGGAGTAGCTCGACTGGAGTCTACCTGTAACAGGAGTTCGAAAGAAATTTGCTTACAGTAGGTATCTGGGGTAGACGGCCCACTGTAGGAGTTCGGAGTAGACCGTTCGTAGCAGAAGTTCGGCTCTCACGGGAGCTCGATTAGGATCCGGGAGGCAGTCGATCGCCGTAGAAACTTGGGTGGAGTCTGGTTACTGTAGAAATCTCATTGTCGGGGAAGCTCGGATGCTGACGAAGCCCAGAAGAAGTTCAAAGTAGGGTCATCCGTGGCCGAAAGAAGTTCGGGAGAGACCCGAGGAATGGTCGGGTGCTGTAGGAGGTCGATTGTCAGTGAGGCCTAGAGGGCCTTTGGGGTGGCCCGGTGGGTGAACACAGAAGTCCATTATCGGGGAAGTCCAGACGGGCGAGGGAGTTCGGAGAGGCACCACACATAAGGTCAGGAGCTGGAAGAGCCCTGGAGGGATCGATTTTTATAAACTTCAGCCGGGGGGTACTTTATACCCAACAATCACTAATCAATCTAAGTCCGAAATTCAATAAGACCAAATTGATCAGGTCAGTAAGTGGAAGGCTCCTCGTAGCTTTTCTTAGACACCAACAAAGTTGGCCAGGCCAGCATATGGATCTAATTAGAAAATCACCTTTAACACTTACCTAGACACCAATTGATCAAATGAATTCGATATTTGATTTGAAAGTGAATCCCGATATTACAACTTAATATAATTTTATAGAAGGTCTTTAAACTGGTCTCGACACATCCTAACTACAATTACATAAAATATACTATACATATTATGCAATTCGGCATGCTTTTACAAGTCATAATAACAATCATATTATCATACCAAAAATCATATAAGGGTGCACAAAATGACTTAACAAATATCAAGCTTAGCTAAATTGAAAACAAACCCTAATCAAATTAGGCATGCATAACACCCTTAAACATAAAATTGATTTAAGCATCAAGCAGCCATGAAACTATAAATTTTATATTATCATAAATTCAAAATTTTAATAATTAAAATTTAAATCTATTGTACATATAAAGTCAAAAATGATTTTTAATTTTTAGGATTGATGCTAAAAATCGATGCAATATTTTTGGCAATATATGAACTAGAACAATTCTATACTATAACTTTGCACTTGTTTGATCGAATATAACAGGCATGGCTTTGATACCGCTGTTGGATTTCAGTCACATAGTGAAAATAAAATTTTTAAATTTTTAAAATAAACATATCAATAGCTTTAATAATTAAAACCATCGAAGTAAAATTCAAACCCTAGAATCACCTTGTTGATGTCGAACAAAATAAAAACAAGCATGCAAAGAGATAAAAGTTTATACTTCCTCAAAAGAGCAATATAATTTGATGGTGATCTTCATGAGACTCCAAAGTAGAAGCCCTTCAATGATGATCTACATGAAAGTTGGCCAAGGTACTTCCTAATCGGTGCACCATCACAGCCTTTTCTTTACAAGAACACTGTCGGCTTCGAACTTAAAGTATGATCACATCAAAGCTCAATCGCCTTTGATTTGACCACCAAAATTATGCTAAGAAGATACTCTTTAGAAGTCTCACAACCTAGAATTTGATTTTGGGCTCCAACACAAGGAAAAATCAAACCTTAGGGCTAACTAGCAACACTTGCTTATTCTCTCACCACCCTTCTTACAAACTTTTCCTCACAATTTTTCTTTCTTTTTTTCTTAAATTTTTTTCTAATTTTTTTTTACTCTTTTATATGCTAATTGTCTCTGATTTTCACCCAAAATCCAGCCCTTAGCCTATATGGGATGCCCCATATAAATAGGCTAAGAGGGGACGTGAGGATGGACTAAGGGGCACCAAATCTTGGCACTCCATGTTCTCACGTAGTGAAATAAATCATCATGGTTTATTTTGATATAGGAGAGCCTTCACATAGAAGGACTCTTCCTCTTCTATGCCTCATAAATTCTCCATATAAAAATAACAGATAATAGTTAAGGTTCTAGATGAGAAACGAAGAGATAAGATAAGATAAGAGCCTTCATTAAGGACTCTTCACATCTCAATGCTAATTAAGAGGGGGTGGCATTAATATTTTGGTGTGAGACTTGGTGAGCATAGAGGACTCCTTCCACACTTGAAACACTTTCAAGTTAGATAAGAGCCAGATTAAATTAGACCCAATCCCATTAGGTTAAAGGCAACTAGTCTAGTTTAGCTCAAATGCTTTGAACTGAACCAATTTAGAAACTTGGGTTAATACATTATGCTAGCATATCAAATTAACCCTTAAGATTTATATTAAATCTTAATTAAATCAGACCAAGATCAAATTCTAAAGTGTGTGACCTATTGAGTTTCAAATCTAGCCAGCAGTAGACACAGACTCTTGACGTAACTCTAATCTAATCTGATTAGGTCAGCTCAAGAGTCCCAATCAAATAAGACTCTTCCTAATTAATTTTTGAATTAAATTTTTTTAATTTTGATGAGTCCATAAGTCAAGATTGATGTCTAGTAATATATCATGACTACCTGAAAGATTTAAAATTTTGATAAAAAATTATCAAAATACCTTTCAGTGGTAAGTTACTGTATAATTCAATCATTCGATCAAACAACATCCCAGATGAGTTGTGGGCAAAAAAATATATCAAATCTAATTATTTATCTGTATGTGTCTCGATCAAAAGATGATGATTTAGTTGATAATATATTAGAAACTTTTTTTTAATTATCATCTTGCTTTGGCCAAAGACTTCCAGAATCATGACCTATGAGATCACATAGGATGTTCGCTCCCTTTATTAGGAGTGACTGATCCCTTATTGATCATTCACAACCTCCATACATACTTCACCCATCTAGAACACCTCATACAAGGATTAGAAAATCAAGTTAAAAAGTAAATCAAAACATGAATTTATATATACAAGATACCATAACGATCTCAGGTAAAAGGATCACTTACACAACTCCCACTAGAGAACTATCAGCTGACATGTAAATAAGACTCCATCAGATGTTCTCTTATAGATTTGTTCAGTGAACTCATTCTCTAAAGAGCATCACATCCTTGTATTAGTGTCACCATATAAGTGGTTGTGAGATCAACTATCCTCATCTCTGAGCATACATAGGACATGCCAGTCTTACTGGTATCATTGATCTCCAACTCAATGAATCAATGACTAGGAATATTTTAGTTCATAACTATCAAAGATTTAGATCTCACTGACGTGATCTCATCACGATCTTAAAATCATTGTTCAAACCTATGGGGTTCATTATAATCTTAAAAATAAAGATGCAGCATATAATAAATTGAAAATATCTATTTTATTAAATATTAATATCAATTACATGAGTTTGGAAGATAAATTATAGAAAAATATCTGATCACATCCCATATGTGATTGGCTTGTAGGATATTATTCTTTTAGGATCTTCATCAAATAAAATCCATCTTTTGATATATATTTTTCTACTCAAGAATAATGGGAATTGATCAGCTTTAATGTTGAATTTCTATTTTAACATCCAAGGGTGACCTGTCTCAATGCAAAATCTAATAAAATTGATATTGTCAATGCCGTGATATCTTTTGAAGACTTCTGATTTTATATCTTCAGAGAGCATGTTTCAGACAATTTAAAATTTGAGCCACCAATAATAGTAGAACCAGATAGGCAAAACTTCTCGATATTTGAATTTTATGAACCATGAATGCTTATATTCTGGATTTTGGATATAAAGAAGATTAATTCAAGCTTTTTGATAATCTCAATAACTGAATTCTTTATTTTCATAATTTCTTATCCTCAAGGTCCTTGTAGAATTGGGGTTTCACTCTGGATCCCAATCTTTTAGAGAGAAAACTTTTAGTATGAGAAGTTTAGAGAAAGCAGTCTCACCATTCTGCTGATAGTTGTGATGAATATGTATGCTCTTGGTTTGAGTCAGAATTTTTTCATGATAAACTCGATCCTTTTCTCCTATTTTTGGAATATAAAAGTTTTCTTTTGGAAGAGATTTTATCAGGTCTATGATATTGGAGTTCAGAATATGTGCTTCCAAAGGAAAAAGATTTTCTTTTGATTTGAATATATAGGAATTAGGATAGTATGGCTCTCTAATAGAGGTGGTAGGAGTATTGGATATTCTATAGTTCCAAGATTAGCTTTCCTGATCCTTCTCTTTAGAGAATTGACCCTTTGGAGATTGGATACCAAAATATGCTTTTCTATAAAAATATGTTAATATTAGTTCATAATATTTAGTTGCAACAAGGAGAGTGTTTTCTTATAGATATAGATAGTTAATTAGGGACTTCATAGCCTTTTCAAAGTATTTCTTTTGATTAAATATATGAGTTCACCATATTTCATTAAATAGTAAGTATTTTTTTCAGAAAAAGTTATGGAATAAGGTAGGAGGGATGTTTTTGTTCTTTACACCAGTTCTTATTAAATTTTATATTTTTGTCAAAAAAATATGGATACGAGTATTTTAGTTGAATTGAGGATTCAAATACTAGCCTGAAAGAATAATACCTTACAAGCCAATCACATATGGGATGCGATAAAGTGTTTATTATAATTTATCTTTTAGACTTATATAATTGACATTTATATTATTAATAAAATAGATATTTTTGATTCATTATATGCTGTATCTTATTATTTTTAAGATTATAATGAACTCCATAGGTCCGAACAATGATTTTAGGGCCATGTGAGATTACATCAATGAGACCTAAATCTTTGATAGCCATGACCTAAAATATTCTTAGTCGTTGGTTTATTGAGTCGGAGATCAATGATATCGGTAAGACTGGCATGTCCTATGTATGCTCAGAAATGAGGATGGTTGATCTCACAACCACTTATGTGGTGACACTAATACAAGGATATGGATGCTCATTAGAGAATGAGTTTATTGAATAGACCTATGAGAGGATATCAAATGGAGTCTTATTTATATGTCAACTGATGATTCTCTAGTGAGAGTTGTGTAAGTGATCCTTTGACCTGAGATCACCATGGTACCTTATGTACATGGATCCATATTTTTGTGTACTTCCTAATCTGGTTCTTTGATCCTTGTATTTTCTCTTCTTTTTCTTTCTTTTCTCATGCACGAGACTTTTCTCACGCACCCTTTTTCTCTCTTATCAGATTAGCGCATGCCCTATCTTCTCTTTCTTTTAAAAAGAGAGCAAAATGCGTCTTTGCAACGTTTTCTCCACGTGAGAGGATAAAGATAAGTGGTTGCTCATTTGAATTCAAATCGAATTTGAATTCAAATGCCAACCAACTCATTCTTATCCACTCTACGCATGAGGAGAGAGGGGCATGGGCATATTTGTGCATGGAGACTTTACACGAGAAACCTTTTCTCGTGTGGAAGAAGGGGCGCACAAAATAAAGGGTGGGCACAGAGATTTGTTATCCATTCAAATTCAAACATCTTTTGAATTTGAATGGCCAACCAATCTCATCCTTATCCATTCAAAATGGTGCACAAAGAAGTGGCGTGGGATGGCTTCTGTGTGGGAGAAAATTTATGAGAACTTATTTCTCGAGAATTCAAATGGGCGCAGATAAGTGAGGTGGCGCAGGGAGAAAAGGTTAAAGTGGTTTCAACCTAATTGAGCCAACCTAATCAAAATAGGTTAGACATAATTAGACTAAGTTAAACCCAACTTAATTAAAATTAATTAAGCTTAATAAAATCTTAATCAAATCAAGAATTGACTAAGCCCAACCCCTGATCAGATCAGGGACCAAACCACCTTGGCGATTAGGTCAACACTTAACCTAATCGGGTCAAACCCAACTGAATCTAATTCAATTGGACTTGATCTAAAAATAATTATTTAATCAAATTGAGTTAATTAGTAATCAAATCACTAATTAAATCTCTCATAAATATTGAGTCCAAATCTGATGGGCAATCGGGCATCAGAGTCCATCGATATGAAACCCTGATCAAAAAGTCCCAAACCAATGGGACTCTTGACCCTGGTACCCAAAATGTGTGGAACTCATGATTAAAAAATTTTGATTCTCGATCACAGAGTTTCAGGCACGTAGGACTCAAAGTCTACGAGTATTAGGACTCTTCATCAGCCATCAGATCAGATAGGAACCTCTAATATGTGTGACCCCGCAGGTTCGAACCTAAGCCGGTAGCACAGGAACCAATTCCTGTACTAATCGAAGTGACCATCTAGCAATGGTACCCGATATCTGGATAGGTCGAATAGTCATAATCGCAACATTCAGAACCTACATGAATATGGTTATTGTATAATTCATCCCTTTTGACCCCTGTGTTTAGGATGACTCAGGGTTAAACTGTCAACCCTGATCAGATCATCCGAATCATGCTCAACTCAAATAGTCCTATGACTCCTCACTAGGACTACCCTGATCTAGATTTTACTAAATTGAAATACGACTGTACACAGCTCCTGAACTGGAGTAGTCAATCTCATCTTGACACACGTACCGACAAGTCAAGTACTTGACTACACCCAGCATCCTTCCATCACTGAATTAGAAATTCAGGTAGTCCAGTGCCTAAGTGCAGTGAGTTGCTTGCAAGTCACCGTGGCTGTCTCAGATTGGAGGGACAGTTATACCCATATCCCATCGGAGCAAATCTTAACAGCAGAAATAGCTCCGAAGTCGGTCACGTTCTGTGCAGATGTATCCTTACATCTCACCTATATGCCATACCAGTATTTTCATACTCCTTGGTTAAGAGGACAACCAACCCTATGGCACACAATGACCTATGCTTGATAAACATTGTCATCCTTGGTAACAACGTATCATTTGGTCGCGAACAAGTTTAAGGACTAAACGACAAATCCTCTTTTGTCGAGTCTAAATAGTCCTAAGGACTTCACCACAACTCAGGAGTTCATTAGAAGATGAAATAATTTGTGATAAAAAATATCAAAATAACTTTTGTTTATTTATAATTCATATACTAATACAAGAAAGAGCACAACCGTTAACAGGCTGACGATTGACTTTGGGATACTATTCCCAACAGGTTGATCTCACAACCACTTGTATGGTGACACTAATATAAGGATATGGGTACTCATTAGAGAATGAGTTCACTAAATAGACCTACGAGAGAATATCAGATGGAGTCTTATTTACATGTCAACTAATAATTTTCTAGTGAGAGTTGTGTAAGTGATCCTTTGACCTGAGATCATCATGGTACCTTGTGTATATAGATCTATATTTTGATTTACTTCCTAACTTGATTCTTTGATCCTTGTATTCATGCATCCGATCAATTGAAACATGTCCTATTATTCAATAGGGATGCATCCAATCAATCCAAAATCAATCTAATTAAATCTAATTTAATTAGATCTAATCCAATCCCCATTACTTAATTAAATTGAGCTAATTTATAATTATATTGTTAATTAATTATTTTTTTAATTTATCAACTATTAGTAAATAATTTATTGCAACCTTTACATAGGATTAGTCATCAATCAAATTGATAATTAAATCTTTCAATGATTCATAATCGTCCATCAGTCATTTGATTAGACAAGTACTTCTATGTGTGCGACCCCATAGGTTCGAACCTAAGTCGGTAGCATAAAAATAATTTCTGTACTAATTGATGTAACCATCTAGTAATGGGACCCGACGTCCAGATAGATCGAATGTATGCCCAGCAATACTGTAGAACCTATGTGGATATAGTTATCGTATAATTCATCGCTTTGACACTTGATGCTCAAGGATGACTTTGGGTTAAACCGTCAACCCAGGAAGGATGGTCCACATTGTGTCTCAACTTTAAAAATTCTGTGACTTCTCGCTATGATTACTTTGGCTAGTTTTGCTGAATGAAAATACAATGATGCATCATCTTCAATTTTTCTTGGAGTGGTCAATCCCATCTTGACTCACACTCAGACTTCACAAGTACTTGACTGTACCCAAAAATTTTTCATCACTGAATTAGAAATTTGGATAGTCCGACACCAAAGCACAGTGAGTTGCTTGCAAGTCATCGAGATAGCCTCAGATCTGAGGGATACTTATATCCATATCTCATCAAAGCAATCTTTGACAGCAGAGTGCTCTAGAAGTGGTCATGCTCAGTGAAATATCCTCCTACATATCACCCGTATGCCATACCTGTGTCATCATACATCTTGGTTCAGAAAATAACCAACTAAGATGGCATACAACAACTTACACTTGATACAATTATCATCTTTGTAACAATTGTATCATTTGATCGTGAGTAGGATTTAAGAATAATATGATAAATCCTCTTTTGTCATTTTGGTAGGAGTTCTAAGGACTTCATCATAATATATGAATTCTATTTTGAAAGATGTATTTCTTATGATGAATCTTGTCAGATAAAATTTATCATTTTATAATTTATATACATATGTTATAGCCCAAAAACCCAAGCCCATTAAAAAAAAACAAAACAGAGGAAAAAAATCGGGAAGAAGACTCCCGATAAGAGTCTTCTTCTCCGACGAGACCCGGATAAATTGGGAGTCCTAGGACCTCTCGAAGTCCTAGGGCCCTCTATAAGAAGCCCCCATCTTTTCCTAGAAATCCAACATCGGCCCCCTTCCTCTCTCTTTCTCTCCGTTTTTCCCGATCGGAGCCGCGGACACCGTTTTGATTCTCACTGTGATTGCCCACCGGTGGGGTCACCGGAGGCCAAGGTGAGTCTTCCTCTTCTTCCCCTCTTCCTTCCCCTTCCTCCCGTGCCCTTGTGTGTGGCTGCCGGCGATGGGAGTCACCGATTTTCGATCGGAAAAAGGGACCTCTATTTTGGTCTCTTTTTCCCATGGATTTTCCGGCGCCGACGATCGCAATCGACCGCCGGCCATACCTCTCTGTGATTGGGGGAATGGCCCCCTCTGCTGCCGGCCTCCACCGCGGCAGCCGTGGCCTGAACGGCCCGGCACAAGGAGGGGACCGCCGGTCCCCTGTTCGGCCTGGAAGAAGCCCAAGAAGCAAAAAAAAAGAAAAGAGAAAGAAGAAGAAAAAGAGAAAAAGAAAAGAAAAGAAAAGAAAAAGAAGAAAAAGAGAAAAAGAAAAGGAAAGAAAAAAGAAGAAAAAGAAGAAAAAGAAAAGAAAAGAAAAGAAAAGAAAAAAAAATAAAAATAAAAATAAATAAATATATATATATATATATAAATAAATAAATAAATAATAATAATAATAATAATAATAATAAAATGATGAGAGAGAGAGTTTCTCTCTCTTCTTTCAGTCTGAACCCTGACTTTCTCTCTTTGGAATTGAACTTTCTCTCTCCACTTTCTCTCTTTAGAATTTTTTCTCTCTAGATTGTTTCTCTCTCTTGATAGATTTTTCTCTCTCTAAAGTTATTCCTCTAGGATTAGCGTAGTGGAAGGCTTCATTTGATGATTTTGATCGAGTTTAGGGAAGAGTCTGATTTTAAGTGAGGTTTTAATTTTGGAATTTGTTAGATTTAATTTTGAATTAAAATTAATGTAAAAATATAATTTTGGATAATAGGTACGGAAGAATCTCCTAGAAGTTAGTCGATCTATTCATTCAGTGCTCCATGAAAGGTAAGTAATGAATCATCTTCTCAAGATATTTCATATTTATTCTGAAAATAAATAATTATTCTCTAAAATTATGCATTATTTATGAAATTATGTTTTAAAAGAAAAGTACTTTTGAAATATTATGGTATGTCGATTTATGCACATATTCTATGAAAAAATTATGATATATTATGATACAAAGTATTTTGATACAGATCGGATTTATGCTCTCAGCCTAACTATGTTTCAGTGGGCCCCGCCAATGGGGGTTGTGCGCTGGTGCTTGTAGACCCTGTCAGTGGGGGTTGTGCGCTGGTATTCTGTGGACCCCGTCAATGGGGGTTAAACGTTGGTCATAGTCGAGGCTGTTGAGTTATGAGTATTTTTGAATCGAATCGGATTTATGATTATATTATATATGAATATTTAAAAATATTTTATTTGTATTAAATCAGCATGAAATATACTCTTATGTTTATTTGCAACATTATTCTTGAAAATTATATAATATCTGAATTATCTAGTTGAGATATTTGTTACTTACCGGGCTGTCTAGCTCATTTCCTTTCTTTCTATTTTTCATATTCAGATAATTAATTTTGAGCGTGGGAAGAAATATTGGGACAGAGCTTTTAGAGGCGAGATTTAGCATTGTCAACTTCATTGAACTTAGATCTATTTTTTTTATTTTTTTAGCAAAAATTTTATTGGATGTAAGACATTTGATTTAATTACTTGAATTACAGTTGAATAATAATTATTTGAATTTATTCCACTGTGATGCATTGATATCGTGATGAGATGTCTTGCATGCTTATGGAGAGAGTTCTTCATAAGTATGCGGCGGTTGCCGCGACCCTCGATTCACAATCTCGGGTCGGGGGCGTGACAATTAATATGGTATCAGAGCATAAGTGGATAAATTATGACACATAGAATTTGACATAGTATAAGCATCATAATAAATCTATCCTAACAAATAGATAAATGAATCTAATAAGGTTTTACTACTACAAGGTTACTATGCCTCCCTGTAGAATGACAAGAACTACTCAAGGAATTGCAAGAGAGACATCACAACCACAGGATGGTAGCACTCCCCATCTAACCAGTGGCACCCCTCAGGAGGAGGGAGTCGTAGATCCTAATGGGAGTGCTTCGAGAGCACGTCAGGAACCAGATATGGCTCAGTTAATGCAGACCCTAATCAGGATGGTACAAGCGCAACAATAAATACAGCAGCAAAAGCTTGAACAACAGCAGATACAACGAGATACACAACAACATCAGCATCCACCACCATAATATGGAGAGCAACCAGTACAACGGAACAACATTTCAGAATTTAAAAAGCTTGCTCCTCCAGCTTTCAAGGGGACTACTGAACCTTTGGAGGCTGATAACTGGATAATGGAGATGGAGAAGGCTTTCGCTATCCAAGAGTGTCTTGATGAAGAAAAGATTCGATATGCGGCTTATTTACTACAAGGAGAAGCATACAACTGGTGTCTGCGACTACAGCGCAAGCATGAACAAGACGGCGAAATACTTACCTGGGAAAGATTTCGGATTGCATTCTACGATCAATATTTCTCTCGGAGTATAAGAATCCAGAAAGAGCAAGAGTTTATTTATTTGAAGCAAAAGGGTATGAGTGTGACTGAATATGAAGCAAAATTTACAGAGTTAGCAAAATTTGCTCCGAGATTAGTGGATGGTGAGCAAGAACGTGTTCACAAGTTTGAGATGGGACTGAGAACTAAGATTCGAAAACAAGTGGTTCCATATGAATTGACAACCTATGCAGATGTGGAAAATAAAGCACTGATAATTGAAAGAGAAGTCAATGAAGAACATATGGAAAGGGAAAGAAAGCAAAGAAAGAGAGCAAAATCAAATGATACACAAGGGCAGAATAATAAAAATATCAAAAGATCAGCTAAGGGAGCAGTAGACAATAAGACTCAACAGATTGATGGTGAGCCGTGCTCCAGATGTGGCAAAAATCATGCAGACAAGGATTGCTATTGGAATACAAGTGCTTGTTTCAAATGTGGTCAGATGGATCATAAAATTGCTAGCTGCTCGCTAAATACTGAAAATCAAGTTGGCCAAAGAACTCATGAAGGACAACATAAGGGTGGTGGACAGATTTCTAAAACCCAGGGAAGAGTTTATGCACTTACTCAACAGAATGCACAGGCTTCCAATACACTGGTGACAGGTATGAAAAATTTCGAGGATGAAATTTTTTTTTAGGGGTGAAGAATGTTATAGCCCAAAAACCC
The DNA here is from genome assembly GCF_000442705.2 of Elaeis guineensis. Classification (NCBI taxonomy): domain Eukaryota; kingdom Viridiplantae; phylum Streptophyta; class Magnoliopsida; order Arecales; family Arecaceae; genus Elaeis; species Elaeis guineensis. Next base: position 70,373,001 of record NC_025993.2, on the reverse strand, counting down.
AAGCCCATTAAAAAAAAAACAAAACAGAGGAAAAAAACTGGGAAGAAGACTCCCGATAGGAGTCTTCTTCCCCGTTGAGACCCGGACAAATTGAGAGTCCTAGGGCCCTCTATAAGAAGCCCCCCCCCCCTTTTCCTAGAAACCCAACATCGGCCCCCTTCCTCTCTCTTTCTCCCTGTTTTTCCCGATCGGAGCCGCGGACACCGTTTTGATTCTCGCCGTGATTGCCCGCCGGTGGGGTCACCGGAGGTCGAGGTGAGTCTTCCTCTTCTTCCCCTCTTCCTTCCCCTTCCTCCCGTGCCCTTGTGTGCGGCTGCCGGTGACGGGAGTCACCGATTTTCGGTCGAAAAAAGGAACCTCTGTTTTGGTCTCTTTTTTCCATAGATTTTTCGGCGCCGACGATCGCAATCGACCGCTGGCCATACCTCTCTGTGATCGGGGGAATGGCCCCCTCTGCCACTGGCCTCCGTCGCGGCGGTCGTGGCCTGAATGGCCCGGCACAAGGAGGGGACCGTCGGTCCCCTGTTCGGCCTGGAAGAAGCCCAAGAAGAGAAAAAAAAGAAAAGAGAAAGAAGAAGAAAAAGAGAAAAAGAAAAGAAAAGAAAAGAAAAAGAAGAAAAAGAGAAAAAGAAAAGGAAAGAAAAAAGAAGAAAAAGAGAAAAAGAAAAGGAAAGAAAAAAGAAGAAAAAGAAGAAAAAGAAGAAAAAGAAAAGAAAAGAAAAGAAAAGAAAAGAAAAATAAAAATAAAAATAAATATATATATATATATATAATAAATAAATAAAAATAATAAAAATAATAATAAAAATGATGAGAGAGAGAGTTTCTCTCTCTTCTTTCAGTCTGAACCCTGACTTTCTCTCTCTGAAATTGGACTTTCTCTCTCCATTTTCTCTCTCTAGAATTTTCTCTCTCTAGATTGTTTCTCTCTCTTGATGGATTTTTCTCTCTCTAAAGTTATTCCTCTAGGATTAGCATAGTGGAAGGCTTCATTTGATGATTTTGATCGAGTTTAGGGAAGAGTGATTTTAAGTGAGGTTTTGATTTTGGGATTTGTTAGATTTAATTTTGAATTAAAATTAATGTAAAAATATAATTTTGGATAATAAGCACGGAAGAATCTCCTAGAAGTTAGTCGATCTATTCATTCAGTGCTCCGTGAAAGGTAAGTAATGAATCATCTTCTCGAGATATTTCATATTTATTCTGAAAATAAATAATTATTCTCTGAAATTATGCATGATTTATGAAATTATGTTTTGAAAGAAAAATACTTTTGAAATATTATGATATGTCGATTTATGCACATGTTCAGTGAAAAAATTATGATATATTATGATACAAAGTATTTTGATACAGATCGAATTTATGCTCTCAGCCTAACTATGTTTCAGTGGGCCCCACCAATGGAGATTATACGTTGGTACTCAGTGGACCCTGCCAGTGGGGGTTGTGCGCTGGTGTTTGTGGACCCTGCCAGTGGGGGTTGTGCGCTGGTGCTTGTGGACCCTGCCAATGGGGGTTGTATGCTGGTATTCTGTGGACCCCACCAATGGAGGTTAAACGTTGGTCATAGTCGAGGCTGTTGAGTTACGAGTATTTTTGAATCGAATCGGATTTATGATTATATTATATGTGAATATTTGAAAATATTTGATTTGTATTAAATCAGCATGAAATATACTTATGTTTATTTGCAACATTATTCTTGAAAATTATATAATATCTGAATTATCTAGTTGAGATATTTGTTATTTACTGGGCTGTCTAGCTCATTTCCTTTCTTTCTATTTTTCAGATTCAGATAATTAATTTTGAGCGTGGAAAGAAATATTGGGACAGAGCTTTTAGAGGCGAGATTTAGCATTGTCAACTTCATTTTACTTAGATCTATTTTTTTATTTTTTTAGCAAAAATTTTATTGGATGTAAGATATTTGATTTAATTACTTGAATTACAGTTGAATAATAATTATTTAAATTTATTCCACTGTGATGCATTGATATCGTGATGAGATGCCTTGCATGCTTATGGAGAGAGTTCTTCATAAGTATGCGGCGGTTGCCGCGACCCTCGATTCACAATCTCGGGTCGGGGGCGTGACAACATGTATGGAGCATAATCATCTACAACCAAGATAATTGACTTTAGGATACATTTTCTAACAACTTTCACTTGGACTAAAGCCAATCAGATCGGTATCAAATATCCATCTTCCATTTGAGATAATCGAATTTATTAGATCTGATTGCTCTAGCAATGAGTCGGTTAAGTTCTCCTTTCAGTCGATCTTTCCAAGGTCAATTTTGTTTCGATCTTATCGAACAAGTTGATTGCAATATAGAAAATATTTGATTCTTAGATAGAACATCAATTCTTTAGCTTGAGCTATGACTCCAGTACCATTGTCAATATAGCAAAACTGGACCATCAATGAAGGGTGCTACTCCATGCTCGCTAATGAACTTTCATAACCAAATAACTTCTTTATCAGCATCAAATGTCACAAAGAGCTCTATATTGCAAATAAAATCTACTATTGAATACTGCATGGAACCTTTCCAGTATGTCGCTCCTCTTTTTAAGATAAAAATATAACCTAACACAATTTTATCATTTTGATCTGACTAGAAACTAGAATAAATATTTCACAGGTTTTAAGTCAGATTTTTCATAAACGAGTCATTAGTCTTTAGTATTTCATAAATACCTAAGGATGGTTCTTATAACCTTCCAAACCTTTATAAAGAATAGAGATGACAACCAAGCTTTTATTCTCTGTAATGTAGGGATGTTATTTTCGATTAAGAGAATATCATCCAAACAATATAAAAAATACTTTTACAGAACTATCAGCCCATTTGTACATACAGGATTCTTCTTCGTTCTCAATGAAGCCATACGTTCAAAACATATATTTCAACTCCAAGAAGTTTAATTTAATCTGAATGGACTTGAGGATTGTCGCAAGAAAAATATCTCATCATAGTCAACACTATAACTTTGATGAAATCTTTTGGCAACAGGATAGAAATAATAGGTCTCCACCTTTCTGTCTGCACCTCTAATCCATCTAAAATCCACTCACACCCTATGGATCTTATCCTTTTAGGTGAATCAACAAATATCCATACATTGTTGATCTTGATGGACTTCATTTCAGATTTAATGGCTCCAAGCTACTTCTCAAAGTTAGATCCTTATATTGCATCCATATGGAAGATTAAATCTCCATCCCGAACCTAGAACCCGAAGTATCTGTTCGGCTGATATGGTACTCTACTATATCTACTCAAGAATGCCTTTACATCTAGCTCCAAATTTGATCTAATCAGCTCCAGTTTTGTTGGTTTATGTCAGAGTCGGTTCTTCTACCTATCAAGCTTCATCAAGCTTGCTCTTAATGGCATCAGTTCCTTCACCAAGGAACTTCTTTTTCAAAAAGAATGCCTTAAGATTCATGAACATCTTATGTCCATCCAGAAGATAGAAGAAATATCTCTAAAATAATATTTATCAGATCAAGATCCAAGCTAGTCAGTTTGTGAATATTTTACATAAGCTCAACACCCCAAACGTCAAAGTAAGAGAGTATCGAATTACCTAAGTCCATATTCCATATAGAGTTTTGGTGACTGATTTGCTCAAAATATTCTCGAGCACATATCAAGTAGTCTCTAAAACATAACCTCAGATAGATCGGCAATCCCATAATAGATCGAACTATGTCTAACAAGATTCAGTTCCTCCTTTCAAATATCTTTTTTAAATAGTGATGTTCTAGGAGAGGTCCATTAAGAGAGAATCTAATTTTCTCCAAGATATGTCAAAGCTTACTGTAAAGGTATTCACTTCATCGGTTTGATCGATGAGTTTTAATACTCTTTGCAATTTATTTTTCTACCTTATTACAGAATCATTTAAATATTTCAATTAATTTAGATTTATACTTCATAAACAAGATACACCCATGTCAAGATAGATCGTCAAAAATTTTAATGAAGCAGTAAAGCTTTCTTCTAGCACTTATGTTCATGAGTGCAAATATATCAACATGTATCAAACTCAGAATATCACTGGCTCATTCATCCTTTCCAATAAAAGATGAATAAGTCAACTATACCAAAAGCAGGCTTCAATGACATTGTCTAATCTAGGATGCTAGTTAGATGTGTACTTTATACTAACAGGCTATGGTACTGAGTTTATGTAATTTTCAATGGTCCACATATTATTGCAGTATCATTCACAATGATATCACAATAATCATTCTTATTGATACTATCAATAAGATTGGATAATAGTGACAATCACTTAAAATGATATCTTTAAGATTGAAAACAAGTTCGATGATTCCTAATGTTGAGACTGGAACAGACTTCTATCTCTTACATTTAGGAGTCTCTTATCATCTTCAAACCTTTTACTATCCTGAAGTCTTTTATAACTATTTATAAATATGACTTATACTTCGGTATCCTATACCCTGATAGTAGGATTATCAATAGAAAAACTTCAAGGAGTTATCATATAACTATTTTGACCAGCAATCATTTGCTGATTTCTTTTTTAAGCTTGTTTGGGTTAGTCTGAGACTTCTTGATTAATTTTTTTAAAAATTATACTCAACTTCTAATACTAGCTATCGAAGTTAGGTCTGATAGCATTTTCAGTATCTAACAGTGAAAAGAGCGATAATTTTCTAACCATTTCTGAAAAGAGAACAATTAACCTATTAATATATGAATTATTTTAAGCTTAAAGACTTAGACTTTAGTCTATAGATTCTTTCACTATTTTATACGAATTGGTAGCCTCTATCTTCAATTCGAAGAATTACTTTAATTCCTTAGCGGGTGCTAGAATCCACACAGACTGCATTCAAGCCCGAGTGTGGCTCGACCAATCCTAGTGCATCCATGGGTAGGTTCATAATCAATTATTTTTTAAAATAATTTTTAGCAATTAGATTTTACCCCAGGCATCCCTTCAGCAAGCGTGTGGTGCCTCCACTAAAAATTCTGGTTAGGTCCAACCATTAACATGACAACATCAAGTGCATCCAACAAAATAGATGTCCAGGCCTGAGTGTGGCTCGACCAATCTGAGCATTGATCTGAAGGTATAACAAGATGGTCATATAATGGATGATAATTCCAATACATAATAGACACCAGGCATGTAGCACCTCCAATGCTTATTTAGAATGTTAGACTCATTATCACGCACCTTAATGAGAGGCTATGATCTAGTTATCCCCATAACTAGCTTATTTTATAGACCTAATAATTTAAAAAATTTGGTTAATTTATTTATAAAATATTAGTCAACCTACAAGTCATAAATCCTCTCACTAACTTCACCAAGTCATGAAAAAAGAATAGTGACTAGTGGGTCCAACCAGCATGTCGTAGATCCTCCCACTAACTTTACCAAGTCATGAGAAGAATTAGAGACAAGTCAGTCCAGGGTACCTAAATCAGTCATACTGATTAAACTTAACAACATGAGTTAACTAGAGTCACCTAACAATCTAATCAGCCTAATGACTCGGGCTCAACCTTTGAGCCTCAATCAAGATCCATTTGATTTGATCAAAGATATGGACTCGATCAATTATCACTATTATTTTTTTTTAATTTGGAGTACCCTTGATCTAATCTAAATCAATTATTGGTTAGATTGAATCAACTACTTTTTCTACTCCATTAAGTCTTTGATTCTAACCTTAGGTCTAACCTAATTGAAAGGACCTAATTTGAGCTAACCCATACCTCATGTTTTATGCAATATCATTAGATTTTTAATCATAATTCTAGATCTAAAATATATTTCTTAATTTTTAATTAAGTATAGCATTAACATGGATTAAAATTATTAATTAAAATAATTTTAATTTTATAAAATAATTTTATATTAATTTTATGTAAAATTTTTCTGATCTGAAAACTAGATCGACTCACCCCTGAATTGAGTTGGCTCACTTTAGTGAGTTGACTAAGTCTGATACTTGATTGACTAACTAATCATGAGTAGTAACTATTACTATTTGGCCTGAGATAATTAGATCAAGTCAATCAACACTGAACTGATTAAAGCAGGGGACTAGATCGACTCAATTCAAAATTAGTCGGCTCAGTTGGTATGTCAATAGATATCACATAGTTTCAGATCTAAAAATTTTCACATAAACTGAAATAAAATCAATCATAATAAACTTTAGATCATATCTAAATATTTTATGATTTTAAATTTTATTCTCATGACTAAAATAATTTTAATCATATAGATTAGATATTTTACTTTTCATACAATTCATACTTTGTATCATATACAACAAATCCTAAGATTTCAATATCTAAGATTTTGTAGAAAAATAAATTTTTTTCTTTCGCTTTCTTCTTCATGGGATATCATAGTGGTACCCCTACACATCATGAAGAGCACCCCATTGAATGGGAAGAGAGGATCATGTAACCCAACTTGCTTTTATGATCGGATGGCCTGGTGATCACCCAATTCGAGTACTTTACTACTCAGAACATCTAATCTAATTCACATATTATATATACAAAACTTTAGATCTAATCTAAATTATATTAGATCTAATTTTATATTAGATCATATCTAAAATCACATCATAATATATCTCATGCATTACTAAATCTAGATTTTAACTCTACATGCATATATGTTCATGTCATAATGAACCTGGCTCTGATACCATTTGAAGGGAAGCATGGTGGGTGATGTGCATGTATTTTTAAAAATTTTATAGTGGAGTATACATAGATTAAATAATTTAATCTATAATGCATGCATAGATCAAATCTAAAGCACCATACAGGATCTATAACATAAACTAATATGCATGTATACACATCTGAAATCTAAAATTCAGCAAGTATAGAATATATCTAATTTATATTTAGATCATATCTAAATATTAATTAAATTCAAAACTTTATATCTGAGTGTGGATAGTAGATCACCACATCTAAAATCCATGGTCGATGGTTCTTTATGATGCTTGGCAGTCGCACACGTGTCCGGTCTCTACGGGTATCCACACAAAGCTCTTGTGCTGATCAATCTCCTCGGGAGTGCTAGCTCGTAAAGATACCATCCTTTAGCTGATCTAAGAAAAATATGATGAAGATGAAGAATAAGGAGATCCTCTCCTTTTCTTCCTAGATTCATGCATCAGATCTCTACAATAGAGATAAAGAGAAGAACCCTTTCTTCTCAATTTTTCACGCATAACAGAGAACCTTTTTCTCTTTCTTTCACACCCTTAAGAAGAATTTTTTTCTCTAATTTTTTATGATAAAAATTATATCTAATCTAATTTTTTATGCTAAAAATTATAGGAGATCTTGAGCCCTAAAAGAATCCAAAAGAAAGACCCAAGAGAAGAACTGTTCCTCTCTTTTTCTCCTTGATCTAGAACTCTAGGAAGCCCCAAATATCCAATCAGATTTTTTTGACATTTCTCTTCTAAATTCGCATATTAAAAATTAGATCTAATCTAATTTTTATTTTTAAAAAAATAAAAAAAAAATTGAAAGAAGCACTCCTTCTTCTTCAAGGCTGCGCATAAGAAAGAAGACCCATCTTCTTTCTTGATCTAGAATACTAGAAAGCCCCAAATGCCCAATCAGATTTTTTTGATATTTCTTCTTTAAACCCTTCTTCTTCCTTGATCTTTCTCTCTTTGGAAAGAATTTTTTTTCTTCAATTTTTTGCTGTATAACTAGTAGAGAAGCCTCTTATTGATGCCCAAAAATTAGCAAGCAAAGCCTCATAAAAATCTTTAAGAAGAAGAGAAGAAAGAGGATGTTGGTGTGAGGGATGTTGGGGCATCCAACTCTTGGACGCCCCCTCCTTATTTTTGGGTGACAAGAAGAAGGGAGGGATGCCTCCTTTTTCATAGAAGGAAGAGAGGAGAGGGGCGCATTACTTCTTCATAGGGCGTGAGGATTTCTCTCAATAAAAGGTGAGGCATACATATTTAATATCACATGGGTTGGTTTGGGTCCTATTTCAAATAAGATTCAAGATCTTGGTGAAATTCTATCTAATTCTTAGATCCAATCCTAACTAACTTAGGAATTAGTTATAACAAACTAACTAATTGGGTCCTAGCCCAATTATTAGGCTCCAATCGATTTTGAAATTAGTTAGATTAAAACCCTATTGATCTAGGGATTGATTCTTGATGGATATCAGGAAAGCTATTTGATAATAGGGTTTGATCCAATCAAGCCTATTATCCAAAAGGATTAGATCCAATCTAAGTCTATATAAAAATAATTGAATCATATTCATGCATCCCTTAGATCAATTAGAACAAGCACTATTATTCAATAGGGATGCATCCAATCAATCCAAAACCAATCTAATTAAATCTAATTCAATTAGATCTAATCCAATCTCCATTGCTCAATCAAACTGAGCTAATTAATAATTATATTATTAATTATTCTTCTAATTTATCAACTATTAGTAAATAATTTATTACAACCTTTGCATAGGATTAATCATCAATCAAATTAATAATTAAACCCTTCAATGATTCATAATCGTCGATCAGCCATTTGATCAGATAGGTACTTCTATGTGTGTGACCTCAGAAGTTCGAATCTAAGCTGATAGCATAAGAATAATTTCTATATTAATCGATGTAAGCATCTAGCAATAGGACCCGACGTCCGGATAGACCGAATGTATGCCTAGCAATACTCTAGAACCCATATAGATATAGTTACCGTATAATTCATCCCTTTGACACTTGATGCTCATAGATGACTTTGGGTTAAACTGTCAACCCAGGAAGAGTGATCCACATTATGTTTCAACTTTAAAAATCCTGTGACTCCTTACTAAGATTACTTTGATCAAAATTTTGCTGAATTGAAACACAATGATGCATCATCTTCAATTTTACTTGGACTGGTCAATCCCATCTTGACTCGCATTCTGACTTCACAAGTACTTGACTGTACCTAAAAATCTTCTGTCATTGAATTAAAAATTCGAATAGTCTAGTACCAAAGCACAGTGAGTTGCTTGCAAGTCACCGAGGTAACCTCAGATCCGAGAGACACTTATACCTATATCCCATCAGAGCAACCCTTGACAGCAAGTGCTCCAAAGTGGTCATGCTCAGTGAAATATACTCCTGCATATCATCCATATGCCATACCCATGTCACCACACGTCTTGGTTAAGAGGACAACCAACTAAGATGGCATACAACAACCTATACTTGATATAATTATCATCCTTGTAACAATTATATTATTTGGTCACGAGCAAGATTTAAGAACCACATGATAAATCCTCCTTTATTATTTTGATAATAGTTCTAAGGACTTCATCATAACACATGAGTTCTATTTTGGAAGATGTATTCCTTATAATGAATCTTGCTAGATAACATTTATCATTTTATAATTCATATAAATGTATGAAGTATAATAATCTATAACCTAGATGATTGGCTTTAGAACATATTTTCCAACACTAAGAGGGGTCCAATATGAAACTATGCCATTTTATGAGATACCAAAAAATTTCTTTCTTTGAAATTGCATCCTCAATCCAATCAAAGTACCTTTAGAAATTTTTTGATTTACTTCTCTACTTTATATCTGAATTCTCTGAATCTCCATACCATGACTAATCATTGGTAAAGGTAACGAAGTAGAGACAACTCTCATTATTAGCACATCAAATGAGCTACACACATCAAATATATATTGGGATAAGTATCTCAGTGGTCCTTTTTCTCTTGTCCCACAAGAGTAGCTTGATTATTTTTTCTCAAAGAGATGATGTACAAACTAGATATGACTCAATAATCAATGAGCCCAAAAGCCTATATTTCTCAAGTTTGTTAATTATTTCTTCTCCTATATGACTTAGTCCAAGATTTCACATATACTTAAAGTTTATCTCAACTTTAGATCTCTCAGATCCAATGATATTCATTGCTTGCTCAACTAAGTTGACAGATGCATTACCATGCAAATAATAGAGACTGTCTCTAAGAACTAAATCCAAACAATAATCACAAAGGATAGATACCCATGGCCACAGTAGCAGCTCTTGTCCTATTGCCAATTTTAAAGATTACTTCCCCAGCCCTCCACCTTTCCATAGACTTTATACTAAAGTACATAAAAATCACTAGTGTCTAAGCTCAATTGGGAGAAAAAGAAATCATAAGGATAATATTGAGCAATTTTAACATGCCTACTTAAGGCATGTCCTTGTTTCTTTAGGCTCTTCAGGTATATACCTCTAAACTTTTCAAGGTTCCTTAGTTACCAACATTTTGACCAATTTAGATAAAATGCCAAGATGATCATTCATATGGTAGTTTACCATAAACTATCCATATAAACTAAAAGGGATCGTGGATCAAATCCACCAGTAATTCCTTATGCATGGTCATGTTGAGCTTTTTAAACTCCTTAATGTCTTTGATCATTATCGAATAATAATCATAGACTGACTGCCCATCCCGCATCTTATGCACTGTGTGACTCTGATCACCTCACAATACTTGTAGATGAATCAATATATCATTGGCAGTGTACATGTGCCCATGCATACATTGGAGTTCATCTAACATAGACTTTAATATATAGCACTTATCTTTATTGTCATTGTCCATCCACTCATCATGTATAGCTCATTGACTTTAGGTTGGACAGGCTGTTAACATTAGAATAACCTGGTAGAGAACATTACTTAAATTTTTTAAAATTAAAAATGATTCTTAAATTTGTGAGCTAGTCTATGTAATTGGTTGCAGTTAAACGGTTGATATCTAAGATTTGAGATAGAGGGTTGGAAGCTGACACAATAAATAGTAGAGAGCAAAGTTTCTAGTTGAATGTTTGTACTTATTTCATAATTTGCTCTAGAGACTTTTAGATGCAAAAAGACTCCCATTATTTTATCAGATCTCTCACTCTTCGGATGGACAAATAAAAATTCTAACACGACAACTAAGTTTCTAGTGAGTGCTGCAGTCCCACCGATGCCGTGTACCTCATCTAACAGTTATTGGTAATACGCACATCGATGCATGGATAACTCTTTGTCCAAATACTTTTCTAAGTATATTACAGAGACTTGGTCTCTAAGTCATATGGGCTCACCTAACAGTTATTGTCCACACTCCTTAGTTAAGTCAGACCCACCATTCACAAGTAGGTGCAAAGCCATCATTGGATCTCTGACCTAATAGTTATTGGATCCAACCTCATCTTTACCCTGGAGCAACTCCTTGCTAATAGAGTGGTTGTATATTCCCAATGCAACTGAACCACTATGATCAGTCTATTGGAAAATATATCTCAAAAGCCAATCGTCAACCTGTTGACGGTTGAGCAACCTTGTATTGTAATTGATTTGTTAATAAATAAAATATATTTTTGGTATTTTCATCATAAGCTTTCATCTTCAAATGAACTCCATTGTTGTGATGAAGTCCTTAGAACTATTTAGGTTCGATAAAGAGAGAATTTATCGATTAATCCTTAAAACTGTTCACGACCAAATGATAGGCTGTTAATAAGGACGACAGCTTCTATCGAGCATAGATCGCTGTAGGCCATATGGATTGGTTGTCCTCTTAACCAAGGAGTGTGGAGATACTGGTATGACATACAGGTGAGATATTAGGGTACATCATCATTGAACGTGACCAACTCTAGAGCATTCTTCTATCGAGAATGTCTCTGATGGGATATAGGTATAAGTGTCCCTTAGATCTGAGATCGCCTTAGTGACTTACAAGCAACTCACTATGCTTTGGTACTGGACTAACTGAATTTTTAATTCAGTGATGGAAGGCTTCTAGACACAGTCAAGTACTTGCAAAGTTAGAGTGTGATCAAGATGGGATTGACCACTCCAAGAGTTGGAGAAGAATGAGTCACTGTATTTCAATTTAGCAAAACCTTGGCCAGGATAATCTATCAGATGGATTTGATATTTTGAAATACAATATGGACAACCAGATCAGAGTTGATAGTTGAACTCTGAGATGTCTTATTAGCATTTTGGTCAAGGGGATGAATTATATGAAAACTATATCCGCATGGGTTCTAAGGATGTTGTTCTACACATTCGACCTATCCGACCGTCGGGTATCATTGCTAGATGGTCACTTCGATTGGTACAAGAATTTATTTCTATACTATTGACTTAGATTCAGACCTATGAGGTCACATACATTAGAGTTCACGATCTGATCGGATGGTTGATCAATAATTAAAAATTGTTCTAGGGTTAAACGATTAATACGATTGACATTTAACCTAGTGCAAGTGTTGCAGGAGGATCGATTAGCAATTCGATTGCTAGTTGGCTTAATTTGATTAAGCCAATGGACTGAGATTAAGTTTAATTGAATATAATTTAATTAGATTTAGTTTGAGCTTGATTGGATCAAGTCCAATTGGTTTATTGGAGAAGCCAAGTGTAAGGAAAAACTATTCCTAGTTCAATTAGGACTTGGATCAACCTAATTTCTAATTCGATTAGAAAATTAAATCAGATTTAAATCTAATTTAATCTGATTATGTTAGGTTCTTAATTGGGTTAGGACCTATTGTAATTGGATTGATTTGGTTTTGGTTTGATTTGGTTTGAGAAACCAAATTTGAACAAGTCATAGATTGAATCCTAGTAAGACTAGGATTCCACCTTGCGCCACCTTAGCCCCCCACATCCACTCTCTCTTATTTTGTGTGACAAAACCTTCTCTCTCAGGCCTTCATGCATGCCCAAAGCTTTCCACTCTTTCTCTCTTACATGGAATGTGGTTGTGGACCAAGTCAAAGTAGGAATTAGTTTGGATTTCAAATTCTATGAGATAGAATTTTAGGAAACCAAAACTCTTTCCTTATGGCACTGATTTTATCTAAAATTTTTCTAGAATTTTTGTAAATTTTATGGCACATATTGTGCACCCTTTGCTGGTGGTCCATGGTAGATAAAGAAGGAGGGGGCACCCAAGAGTTGGGCACCACTTGTCTTGCCCTGTTTGGATTTTTCTTGATTAGGTATTTGACCTAGACAAGGATTCTTCATATCTCATTATTTTAGATGAATTTCTTCTTAAAATTTTTGTGAATTATATAACATTGAGAGAAATTTGGGGCTTGTAAAAATCAGGGAGAAAGAGTATTGGGGCATGGAGATATAATAGACACAAAACTAAGTGTCTAGGTGAGAGCAAAGAGAAGAAGAAGAGGATCTTCTTCTAGGGTTGCTGAGTTCACCTCTTCTCTTCCTCCATCTGTGAGTTTTTTGAGAATGTCTCACATCTAAAATTCTTTCTCCTAGTTCTCATCTTTGGAAGAGTCCAAATTAAGAAGAAGGAGGCATCTGATCGACCATCGAAGAAGGATTAGCACAGTACTAGCATACTGTGCTAATTTTCTGGACCAAGACTTCTGATCGTGATTCTGTTAGATGTGTGCCCTAGATGCCAGATTGGCTGACACATTCCTGTACAAATATAAGGGCAAATTTTATAATTTTGACTATAAATGAATAAAAGGATTATTCTACTATCACATTGTGTACATTATGTCTGTGATACATCTTTTGAGTTAGTAGAAATGTTAATTCATATTTTTAAGAGTTGAAAATTTAAGACATGAATTTACATAAGTAACTCATAAACAGCTCCTGACCATAGGATCATCACGAGGATGGTGATCGATCCGGAAGGTTGGTGTACGATCGCTTCTTTAGGATAGATGTGTTATGAGTCTACAGTGTGGAGATACCGGAGCAAGAGTATAGGTATTCGTTGAGAATGAGAGTACTGAGCGTGACCACCTCGAGCAGTCATAAGGAAGTCTATCTTCTCATCGATGACTAGCTCGATGCTGCAGCTATGTGTCTAGTTCTTTGATCTGAGGTACATCGACAATTCACCTTGAGTGTGTTATAGTTTAACTACACCATAACTCGATCTCCTAGCCATTCAAAATCCTGAGGAGTATGTTGGCTGTAGCATATTATTCATTGTAGGAACCAGATTACACCAAGATGGGATCTATCAACCTCAGTAGATAAGAGGAGTAGTCCTATGATGATCGAAAGATCGAGTCCTTAAGCCCATGGCCATGGCAGAGTGAAATAATGAAAAAAAAATTTCCATTGGAGTTTTACATCGGACTTGGATCGATCGATTGATTCATATGACTGATGTTGGATTTGACGAGTTCATCTTAACCCTAATTCAATCGGGACTCATGATAGAAGAACTCAATCACACAGGTAGCTGCACCGAGAGGTTCATCTTCATTTCTGATGGATTACCATCATATACTGCTAGGTGTCACTGGTGGATTTTGAGAGCAATTAGAATGATCTTGATGATCGATCATTCTAATTGTCGGAATCATAAGAGTTCTGGTCCATCGAAAGGAGTTTCGATGATGTCGATGATGAGATCACGACATGTCTCATTACCATACAAAAATGAACCTAACTGGGTCACACAAATAAGAGTTAGTGTTTGGATGTCATCAATTGAGCTAGCCCAGTTCGATTGATTTGGATTAGATCCAATTAGGTTCAAGGAAATCGTGCTAGCATAGGATTGAGCCTAACTTTCTCCTCGTGCAATCTTTTTCATCTCGATTGAGCCAAATATGATTTGGCTCACCCAGAGAATCTTGAGAAGGTTTCTCACAATCTGACTGGAGCTAGTCTAGCTTAAAAAAGACTTATCTTAATTCATGAGATGAATTTAAGACAACACCTACCAATTCCTGTCACCTGCCATTTCCATTTTAGGACATTGGTCAAACGTTGACTTATGGATCTTGAACTGAAGGCCACTTGGCAAGAGGTCATTGAAGAGTTTTTGTGGAGTGTCTACTTGCTAAATTAAGCCTCAAAGTGGGTGCCAAGATCAGATTGGGCATGCACCCCAAGTGGATAAGGATAGTCCCATGAGATGAGGACTCTATGCCTTGATCGACTCAAACTGTTGGGCGCCAATCTCACTGTGCTTATCCAGTGTTGGCACCAACAGTAGGAGGGTTTGGTAGAATTTTTATCTGATATAATCAGATAATATCACTCCACCAATCAAAATTTTTTCAAAATTAATTGGAATTTTCTGATTGGTCGAATGATGTGGCACTGCATGGCACAGCAGGGTCTATTTAAACCCTGTCTGTGCCTAGGGTTTAGTGAATTTGCTCAATACCTAGTAAAAGTCTGATATCCCTCCACTTCTCTATACCCCCTCTAGTTCTCACTCTCCCCTCTTCACGTCCAAGAAGTTGGGTGTCCATCTGGTGCTTGTCCAAGGTGTGGTGGCTCCCTGATCAGAAGGCTGCAGGGATTTGTTGAGAAGTTGCTGCTCCAGCTTTAGAAGATCTTTTGAAGATCTTTCAGATCAGATCCAGATCTGATTTTTGGAGCAAAGTTTTGCAAGGAGAAGATGATCTAGATCCTACTTCAGTGGATACCGATAGAAGCCAGACGATTGCGTGGCTATTTTTGAACCTCGGACATTGCTACGATCATCTACAGGGTAATCTAGTTACCCTAGAGGTATTTCTCTAATCCTCAAGTTTTAGATTTAATTTTAGTTTAAATATTAGATAACAAGAATCAGATCTAATAGATGTTAGATCTAAAATATCGTAAGATAATTTTTTTTATAATATTCTATCCCAGATCTCATTAGATCTGAAAGATCCTACAAGGAAAAAATCGATTTTTCTTTCAACTGGTATCAGAGCCAAGTTGATGGCTCTATTTCAGATCTAATTTAGATCTAATTTTTATTTTTATTTATTTGATATTAATGGATTTTAGATGTCACATCAAATATGATAGGATCTGAAATCAAAAAATTTAAAATTAAATCTAAGTAGATCTAACATGTATGAGATGCATGACTAGACTAGGAATAGTTTAAACTATGAATAGTCTTGAAGTTTTATATTTTAATATGATTAAAATATAAATTAAATCTAATTTATTCTTTGATTTTTTGATATTATAAATATTATATTCAGATCAAAAAATAGAAAATAAAATTTAATTAATTTATAAAATTGATCTGCTGCATGCCTAGACTAGTTGTAGAATTATTCTAATAACTGTCTAAAATAGATTTTATATTGAATAGTTCAATTTGAATCTTATTTTTTAGATGTTACATGTGATGTATCAGATCTGAAAGTATGCTAATTAAATCAGATTTTAATACATGAGATGTATGCAAAGCATGTATAAGTTAGATCTGAAATTATATATGTGATATGTAACTTAGATCTAACTAGTTTTGTAGTTAAATCAATATTTCTGATTAAGGTGTTCCTCATGGCCGTCCGGTCATAAGAACAAAGCAGAGTTTAAGACCCTCTCCTCCCATTCAATGGGGTGTTCTTATGGCATGTAGGGGTGCTGCACGTTCATCCTTAATCAGAAATCAAAATTTACTTTTCTGCAAAATCCTAGATCCTGAAATCCTAGGATTTATTTACATATTTTATTTATGAACCCAAGAATTAATTAATGAATTAATTTTATGAAATTAAATTAGGTCTAAAATTGAGAATTTCAGATCTAAGTCATTTTCATAAAATTAGATTCGGGCTTGGATAGCTCAATTAGGTCTAGCGATTGATCAAATCGAATCAAAAGTTGGTTAGGTAGGATCATGAAAGCTAATAATTGACCAGCCTAATAGGATTAAATCTAGGTCAAGGTCGAATCACATTTAGATGTGACTCGATCAAGTTAAGACCTAATTTGGCTTAGTGATTAGAGCCTGGATTGTAGGCTAACCCAATTGGTTCTGATTCGATAATTTAGTGTCTAAGGTAAGTTGGGTAGATGCGATCGATTGATTTTTAATTGAGAGCTACTTGACTCGAATACGTTCTTATCAAGTTAATGGCATATCCCTCCCACCGATCTCACTTACCTGGCCATATGTGTCGACCTAGTTCTGATTTGAGGTGGCTAACAATTCGAGCTAACCCATGCCACTAGGTTAGTCATAATTATTATGACTATGTAAAGTCAAGTTTAATGAGACCTAAATCAAATCTTCCTAAGAAAATATTAAGTCTAAGATCTTCTACCATTGTGGATGTGCGGGCCCTTCCCGGGGTTGATTATTCTCGACTGGTTACAGTGGCTCAGTTACACCGGGAAGATGCAACCATGTCCATTAGGCATTGGATGCTATGGATTAGAGGATGGGTTGTGCTCAATATTCTGGATACGGTGAGGGACCCAATCAGGAATCTAATTCGTGCAAATGGTAGGTTTGACTTAACTAAGGATTGGAGCAATATTCCGGACACGATGAGCTTCATGAATTAGAGACCAAGTTTTGGGTGCACCATGATTAGAGAATCATTGGACAAGAGTTGTCCACTCATCAGTTGACCCATCACCAATAACTGTTAGGTGAGGTGGTGAGCTAGTTGGTGAGACCGTACCACCCACTAGAAATCACTAATCACGGAGATTTTTACATCTCTACCTAGAGAGTGTAGGGATCTAAGAAAATAGTAGGAGCCTAATTTGTTTAAAAATGAAACCCCCAAAGAAATTGGTTATGTCTGATTACAAAATCTAACTAGAAACTCTTGACTCTCTACAAGAAACATGTTTGCGTCCAACCCCCTGACCAAAATACTAGACGCCCACAGATTGACTGGACCCAATTTCAAAGACTGGTTAAGGAACTACAGAATTATTCTAAGTTTCGAGAAACTGATCATGTCTGGACCAGGACCCACTTACCATGCCAGCACGTCCGACTGCTGAACAGAGAGCATCTTTGAAAAAGTGGATGGATGACAATAACAAAGCTAGGTACTATATGTTGGGTGCCATGTCTGATGACTTGCAACGCCAGCATGAGAATATTATGACTATCCACCAAATGTTGGCTCACCTACAAGAGTTATTTGGTGAACAAAGTCGTGCAGCCAAGTATCAAGTCTGCCAAAGACTTTTTAAGGCTAAAATGCATGATAGGCAGTCAGTCCAAGATTATTGTTTGACAATGATCAAGGACCTTGAGAAGCTCGATGTCATCCTAGATAGAGATTTTCAGATTGTTGTGATCCTTCAATCCTTATCTGATGCATATGGTCAGTTCATCATGAACTTCTATATGCATAAGATGCAGTATACCTTGACTGAGTTAATGAACATGTTGGTTACGGCTGAGCTTTTTTTGAAGGGTTCAAAAGGCTCAGTCCTGACTGTGGAGTGGACTTCTTCCTAGAGAAAGTCTTTTGGAAAGAAAAAGAAGTCTGCGAAGAAGTAGAAGGTGGATGGAAAGAAGAAGAAGATGGAACTAAAGAAGAAGGCTGCTGAAAAGAAAAAATATTTCCACTGCAATTCAGACGGCCATTGGAAACGAAACTATCCTCAGTATCTGGCCACCCTGAAGAACAAGAAGGATGGTCCTTCTGGAGGTATGCTCGTTATAGAATCTCATCTTACGATTTTCTCTGCATTCAGTTGGGTACTTGACTCTGGTTCTAGTGCTCATTTATGTACTTCTATGCAGGGTCTTGAGGAGAGCAGGAGGCTGAAGGATGGAGATATGATCCTACGCATCGGGAACGGAGCAAGAGTTACTGTTGTGGCCATGGAAACCTACCCTCTGCGATTATCGTTAGGATTAGATTTAGTTCTTAGAGACTGTTATTATGTGCCTGCAGCAAGCAGGAATTTAATTTCTGTTTCATGTTTAGCACAAGAAGGCTATGTGATTAGCTTTCATAAGAACCATTGTAATATATTTTATGAAAATAATAAAGTTACAAATGATTTTCTTATTAATGGTCTCTATCAGCTACATATTGATGTATCTGTATTTAATATCGAGCAAAATGTGAATGCCATAGGAATTAAAAGGCCTAAAGATAGTCTAAATGATAGGTATCTGTGGCACCTAAGGCTAGGTCATATAGTGGAAGACAGGGTTAACAAATTGGAGAAATTCGGGCTATTGAGTCCGTTGACTTTCGAGTCATATCCAGTTTGTGAATCATACCTTCAAGACAAAATGATCAAGCTCTCTTTTACAGGACATGGGGAAAGGGCCAGAGACCTACTTGCCCTAGTACATATAGATGTATGTAGTCCATTTGATGTGCCGGCTAGAGGCAAATATGTTACTTCATTACCTTCACTGTGTAGGGTTTCAGAGTGGGCATGCACAGTGAAAACATAATGAATTTTAAAATTTTAATAAAAAAATCTTAAATATTAAACCCTTAAACCAGTATCTCCTTGATGATTAACAATTATATATAACATAAATTCAAGATTAAATTTAAGTTATAGAAGAATACCTGCAGCGCTTAATCCAAATTTCGGTAGAACCTCCACCAGGCACCCAAGTGTTTGCCCTCCAATGGTGATCCACACAGGGCTATGATCAGGACACCAACTCTTTGAGATGATTCCTCCTCCAAAATTCTCACTCTAAGAATTTTCTTGAACACCAGGACCTCAAGACGCTCTTCCTCTTCTCCTAGCCTTCCTATCCCTACCTTTCTTCTCTCCTTGTCTTCCTTAATTCTCTTCCTAGACTCTTGTCCTAAAATTGGACTTGTCCTTTCTATTTTTGAACTTGTCCTAACAAGAGAAGGAAGAGACTAATTGGACAATAGGGAGAGGATGTTAGAAAGAAAGGAGGAATTGAAAATCTGAATGAATCCAATCCCCCGGTGCACCCCCCTTTAAATACTTAGCGATGGGTTGCCTTTGGAAATTTTTCGCGCCCCTTCCACGCACCATCTCGCATCCATCAGAAAATCTCACACCTCCTGATAAATTCTCATGCCTATCTGAAAGTTTTGGATACATGGCAATCATCGGAAAAAAATCCAAGAGATGCTTCATGCAGAAGGACTCTTCGGAACATTTTTCTCGATGATTTTTTGATGAGTTGCGCAGCTTCGCATGGCATAATTTTTTTCCACCACCTATCAATGTAATTTTGTCCATCCAATAGCCAAAAATTAAGGTGCTAACATGGTAATGTCGTGGAAAAAAATTCAGATTAAAAAGTGGCGTGACAAATGGGTTAGAGTCCTTCACAAGTTGGACTCTTGGTCAAGCGCATGGATCAAGCTGACAGGATTTCCAAATTCAACGAATTTCCACAATTAAACCAGAAGGAATTTTAACTTCAAAAAAATTATTGACACTCAAAATAAAGTTAAAAATTATTTAAAAATTTATTTCATCATGAAACATAGGATAAGCTCGAGGATGAGGCATCCCATCTCATGGGATGCGAAAACAGTTTCTGCACACAAAAACTGCACCCACGCACAAGAAAAATTCTTGACTCGTAGAGAATTAGTTTCCTAGCTCCAAATTTTTGGTACATGTAGAAAAGGCTGAACCAACTCAAATTCAAAATTTATTTGAATTAATTTGGCTTTAATTAGCCCGATCTGGAATCAATTTTAAACCTGATTCGAAATAAGGAGCTAGTTTTTTGCAACATGTGCTAGCATGTCAATTTTGCAAACATGATCTAATCCAATTAGACCTCTGATCAATACCTTTTATGTGTGACCCATTGGATTCCACATCTAGCCAGCAATAGGTCTGAGTTCAAGTCGATTTGATTTGATTAGAATTTAATCTAACCGATCTAGATCCAATCGAGCTAACCCGATTTTAGCAATTAGAACTCTTTCTAATTGGTGATTGAATTAAACTCTTTAATTCAATCAAACCCATAAGATAAGATTGACGTCTAGCAATGTATCATGTCTACCTGAAAGATATGAAATTTTTTATAGAAATACCAAAAATACCCTTCAGTGGAAAGTTATCGTGCAATTTGATCCTGCGATCTCCCTGCACCTCGAATATGACTCTGGATATGGAATGATGTCAAATCTAATATCATACTCATATTTCTCTCAATCTTATATGATGATTCAATTAATAAAATATTAGAAACTTTTTCTAATTTTTATTTTCCTTTGATCAAAGGCTTCCTGAATTATCAATCGATCAGAACAAGTAGGATGCGATTTTCTCTTACCAGGAGTGATCGATTCCATATTGACCTACTCACAACCTCCATACACATTCTACCATATCTAGAACACCCCGTATATGACTAAGTCATGAATGAGTATGAACCAAAAAATATAAATTCATGTATACAAGGTTCTATGGTAGTCTCAGGTCAAAGGATTACATGCACAACTCCCACTATAAGAAAATATCTCTTGACAGGTAAGTAAATTCCATAAGATGTTTCTTAAGTCGGATCAATTCAGTGAACTCATTCTCTAATGAGCACCCACTTCTTTGTATTAGTGTCTCACACAAGTGGCATATGAGATCTGCCACCCTCTCCATCGAGCATACATAGAAAGTGCTAATCTATCCGGAACATTGATCTCCTACTCAATGCTCCTATGACTAGGAATATTCTAAATCAGGATTTTTAGGATTTTAGGTCTCATAGGTATGATCTCATCATAACCCTAAACCCATTTTCCTGATTTATGGAGTTCATCATAATCATTACTAAAGTAAGATGCAACATATGATGAAAATGCCTTTTATTATTTAAAGAGTCAATACATAAGTCTGAAAGATTACAAGGAAAACCCATCAAAATACAAATTTCGATCGGCTTGTAGGACATATTCCTTTCAATCTCCCACTTGCACTAAAGTCAATCGCCCTTATATTTTATCCCCATACAATCGAGATGGCGATCGAACTGCTGCTGTGGTAGAGCCTTAGTGAATGGGTCTGCTATGTTATTCTTTATTTCTACTCGTTCAATGACAACATCTTGTCTTTCG
This sequence comes from Elaeis guineensis, assembly GCF_000442705.2. Lineage (NCBI taxonomy): Eukaryota > Viridiplantae > Streptophyta > Magnoliopsida > Arecales > Arecaceae > Elaeis > Elaeis guineensis. The sequence continues at coordinate 70,351,126 of NC_025993.2, read as the reverse complement.
ATTATTTCACGAACGAGATGGAAGCGTCTTAGAATATGCTTAGATTTATGATGAGACCTTGGTTCCTTTACTTGAGCAACTGCTCCAATATTATCACAGTAAAGTGGTACTGAATTCTTAATCTCAGGAACGATACCCAACTCAGTGATGAACTTCTTCATCCAGACAGCTTCCTTGGCGGCTTCACTTACAGCTATATATTCTACCTCAGTGGTTGAGTCAGCTACAATCTGCTGCTTGAAACTTTTTCAACTAACAGCTCCACCATTAAGAGTAAAGACATACCCTGAAGTGGACTTACTATCATCAGGGTCTGATTGGAAACTAGAGTCAGAATAACTTTCTAGTTTTAAATCAGATCCTCCATATACTAAAAAAATATCTTTAGTCCTTCTTAGGTACTTAAGAATATTTTTCACTGCTTTTCAATGATCTTCTCCTGGATCAACCTGAAATCTACTAACTATGCCTAAGGTATAGGCAACATCAGGCCTAGTACATAGCATAGCATACATGATCGACCCTACTGCCGAAGCATAGGGAATAGAACTCATTCTATTTCTCTCTTCCGGTGTTTTAGGAGACATCTTTTTAGAGAGATGTATGCCTTGACTCATGGATAAATAACCTCTTTTACTTCCATCCATGCTAAACCTCTTTAGCACTAAGTCTATGTACCTGGATTGGGACAAGCCTAATATCCTCTTAGATCTATCCCTATAGATCTTTATACCTAGTATATAGGATGCTTCACCCAAATTCTTCATGAAAAACTTACTTGATAGCCATGTCTTGACCGATTGTAACATTGGGATATCATTCCCAATAAGAAGTATGTCATCCACATATAAAACTAAGAAGATAATGGCACTCCCACTAGTCTTCTTGTATACACAAGGTTCATCTACATTTTTGATAAAGCCAAACTCTTTGACTGTAACATCAAATCGGATGTTCCAACTCCTCGAGGCCTGTTTTAATCCATAAATAGATTTTTTAAGCTTGCATACCTAATTTTCTCTCCCTTTTGAGACAAACCCTTCTGGCTGAGACATGTAAATCTCTTCCTCAAGATAATCATTAAGGAAGACGGTCTTCACATCCATTTGCCAAATCTCATAATCATGGTATGCTGCTATTGCAAGCATAATCCGTATAGATTTGAGCATGGCAACAGGTGAAAATATTTCATCATAATCAATACCCTGTTTTTGCCTGAAACCTTTGGCTACTAATCTAGCTTTATAGGTTTCAACTTGGCCATCCACTCCAATCTTTTTCTTATAGACCCATTTGCATCCAATAGGGGTCATACCCTCTGGTGCATCAACCAAAGTCCACACTTGGTTGGAATACATGGAGTCCATTTCGGATTTCATAGCCTCTAGCCATTTGTCTGAGTCCCTTCTCATGATGGCTTCCGTATAGGTCAAAGGTTCATCATTCTCAATGATGTGGGTTTCATTATTCTCAATAACGAACCCATACCTCATAGGTGTATTCCGCACCCTATCCGACCTTTGAAGAGGTGTACTTTATGTTTGTACTTCATTAATGGATATTTTTGGTTGAGGATCATCTTGTGCTTGCATTTGTAGGTCTTGAACTTCTCCAAGTTCAATTTTCTTCCCACTACCTCTTTCTAGGATAAACTCTTTTTCTATAAAAGTGGCATATTTACTGACAAATACCTTATGTTCAGTAGGATGGTAAAAGAGGTATCCTATACTCTCTTTAGGATAACCTACAAACAAGCATTTATCTGCCCTAGCACTCAGCTTATGTCCAAAATTTTTTTTAACATAAGCTGGACAGCCCCATATCTTAAGATACTTAAGATTAGGCTTTTTTTCTCTCCATATCTCATATGGAGTGCTTGATACAGATTTTGAAGGTACTCTATTCAAGATATAGACAGCAGTTTCTAGGGCATATTCCCAGAAAGAAATTGGCAAATCTGTAAGGCACATCATGGACCGCACCATATCTAATAAAGTACGATTCCTCCTTTCTACTACACCATTTAGCTGTGGTGTATAGGGAGGGGTCCATTCTGAGAGAATTTTATTTTCTTTAAGATGATCTAAAAATTCATTGGATAAGTATTCTCCTCCTCGATCAGATCGAAGGATTTTAATACTTTTTTCAGTTTGTTTCTCGACTATACTTTGATACTCTTTAAATTTATCAAAGGCTTCGGACTTGTGTTTCATAAGATACACATATCCAAACCTAGATAAATCATCAGTGAACGTTATAAAATAAGAGTATCCTCCTCTGGCTTCTGTTGTCATAGGACCACATACATCAGTATGTACAAGTCCTAATAACTCACTTGTCCTTTCTCCATGTCTACTAAATGGAGTCTTAGTTATTTTTCTCATAAGACAAGATTCACAAGTACCTAATGATTCATAATCATAAGGATCAAAGAACTCTTCTTTGTATAACTTGTTAATCCTTGTCTCACTTATATGACCAAGTCGACAATGCCAAAGTAAAGTATTATTCAACTCTTCTCTCTTTCGCTTTTTACTTTCATTAATATGGAAAATATTGTCATTAGATAGAATTAGAAGACCATTATTAATAACGCCATGACAGATAATTTTATTAGAAAAAGAAATTGAGCAACTATTGCTCTTTCCATTTATTTCATAATCTCGTTGCAATAGTAACGATACAGAAATAATATTTCTAATGATCTTAAGCATATAATAACAGTTTTCTAGCTCTAAGATCTTTCCAGAAGGTAACTTTAACATATATGTCCCTACAGCCTCTGCTTGGATGGACTCTCCTCCAGCACCGTAGAGCTCAAAGTCATCCTTCTTCAGCACTCTAATGATCTGCAGCCCCTGCAATGACTTGCAGATATGAGAACCGCAGGCAGTATCCAATAGCCAAGAGTCTGAATTGGAAGAACTTAATGACAAAATTGTATGTATCTCATACATACCTTTTGGTGCATCGCTTGCACCTGCCTTTATAGTTGCAAGATATAATTTGCAATTTCTTTTCCAGTGTCCTGCCTTGCCGCAGTGAAAGTAGGTACCCTGTCCGGAGACTTTCTTCCCCTTCTTCTTCATCTTGCCACCCTTAGGATTCAGTACTTTCTTTGAACCCTTAAAACCTGACTTCTTCTTAGAGGTTTTACCCATAAGAAGAAGTAGAGCCTTTTCTTTCTTAATATGGCTCTCAGCTGTCTTAAGCATATTTAACAACTCAGGTAAGGAGATATTCAGTTTGTTCATATGATAGTTCACAACAAACTGAGCGAATGACTCGGGAAGAGATTGCAGGATCAAATCCTGACTTAATTCTCCATCCATCACAAAATCAAGTTGACCCAATCTAGTGATCAGATCAATGACGTTCAGGATATGGTCTTGTACGGATGATCCCTCAGTCATTCTAGCACGGAATAACTACTTAGATACCTCATATCTAGCAGTTCTACTCTATTCTCTATACAACTCTTTAAGATTGAGGAGTATGGATTGAGTATCCATGCTCTCATGCTGCCTCTGCAACTCATTGCTCATAGAGGCCAGTATGATGCACTTGACAGTCAAACTGTCATTCTTCCATATCCTGTATGTGGATACCTCCTCTTCTGTGGCATCATCCCCAACTTCTTGTGGTTCAGGAATGTCAAGAATATAGGAGAGTTTCTCCTGAGTGAGTACGATCTTTAAATTCCTCAATCAGTCCACATAATTAGGACCGGTCAACTTGTTGGAATCTAAAATTCCTCGCAATGATAGTGAAGATGCCATTTGTAGAATTTAATCTACAATAATTAAAGAATATTACATAAGCAAACAACTCATATTAACTCATACAATTAAATAAGGTCTTTAGATTTAATTGTACCTCCCACTATTTTATTGAACATCATAACCCTCTACTATGATGAACGAGACATATGTTATATTTATCTTAGTGGGATTGAGACCCTAATTCCTCATAATGATCTTGTGTTAACACAACAAACCCTTATGAGTTCATAGGTAGGAAACTCTTTTCAATTGCATCTCATGCAATTTTTAATATTATATCTTGGCCTCTAAAATATTATTAGCCTTGTGTTAACACAACAAGCTATAATATTTTAGTTAAGTTAGACCCTTCATTTCAATACAATCAAATTCTAATATAACTGCCCTTGTGTTAACACAACAAAGCAGTATATTCAAAATTGCCGTAAGCATCTTCTATGCACCAGGATTATATTATATCAATTCTTATGACAAGCCTCATGTTAACACAACAAACTAGCTATAGTTCATGATGTAACATTAACCTAGCATGAAGGAAGGCCCTTAATAGTATTTTCAACATTAGGGTTTTTCAATATCAAGATCACTTAATCAAATTGGCCAGGTAAGTAAGGTGGGGGTCCCCCCGTTGCTTTCCTTAGACACCAATAAATTGGCCAGATCAGACAATGGAACCAATTAAAAAAATCACCTATAGCATTTTCCTAGACACCAATTGATCAATTGATCAAGAATTGGTTAACCCATTGTTGCATATCACTACCACTTAATATAATTTTCTAATGAGGGCTTTTATTGGGTCTCATGCACATTCTAACTACATAATACCCATTTATGTATTAATATTAAAATTTTCTACATGTGTAAGTGTAACATATGGACATTCATCATCGTAGGACAACCTTGCAACATAATCCCATTATGCTAGGACAACCTTATGTCAAGATGATGAAGTGGTGAATGATATATGTATTATTTCATATCATCATATGAAAGCATAAATTATTTTATAGTATAAATCATACTATGGATCATATAAATATTATGTATATATGATTGAACCAAACAAGGCCAGCTTTGATACCACTATAGGGTTTCAGAGTGGGCATGCACAGTGGAAATATAATGGATTTCAAAATTTTAATAAAAAAATTCTAAATATTAAACCCTTAAACCAGTATCTCCTTGATGATTAACAATCATATATAACATAAATTCAAAATTAAATTTAAGTTATAGAAGAATACCTGCAGCGCTTAATCCAAATTTCGACAGAACCTCCACCAGGTGCCCAAGTGTTCGCCCTCCAACGGTGATCTACACAGGGCTATGATCAGGACACCAACTCTTTGAGATGACTCCTCCTCTAAAATTCTCACTCTGAGAATTTTCTTGAATACCAGGACCTCAAGACGCTCTTCCTCTTCTCCTAGCCTTCCTATCCCTACCTTTCTTCTCTCCTTGTCTTCCTTAATTCTCTTCCTAGACTCTTGTCCTAAAATCAAACTTGTCCTTTCTATTTTTAGACTTATCCTAACAAGAGAAAGAAGAGACTAATTGGACAATAGGGAGAGGATATTAGAAAGAAAGGAGGAATTGGAAATCTGAATGAATCCAATCCCCCGACGCACCCCCCTTTAAATACTTAGCGATGGGTTGCCTTCGAGAATTCTTCGCACCCCTTCCACGTGCCATCTCGCATCCATCAAAAAATCTCATACCTCCTGATGAATTCTCATGCCTATCTGGAAGTTTTTGATACATGGCAATCATCGGAAAAAAATCCAAGAGACGCTTCATGCAGAAGGACTCTTCAGAACATTTTCTCGATGATTTTTCGATGAGTCGCACAGCTTCGCATGGCATAATTTTTTTCCACCACCCATCAATGTAATTTTGTCCATCCAATGGCCAAAAATTAAGGTGCTAACATTAGAATGTCGTGGAAAAAAATTCAGATTAAAAAGTGGCGTGACAAATGGGTTAGAGTCCTTCACAAGTTGGACTCTTGGTCAGGCGCATGGATCAGGCTGACAGGATTTCTAACTTCAACGAATTTTCATGATTAAAACAGAAGGAATTTTAACTTCAAAAAAATTCCTGACACTCAAAATAAAGTTAAGAATCATCCAAAAATTTATTTCATCATGGAACATAGGATAAGCTTGAGGATGAGGCATCCCATCTCATGGGATACAAAAACTGTTTCAGCACACAAAAACTGCACCCACGCACAAGAAAAATTCTTGACTCATGGAGAATTGGTTTCCTGGCTCTAACTTTTTGGTACATGCAGAAAATAGCTGAACCAACTCAAATCCAAAATTGATTTGAATTAATTTATCTTTAATTAGCCCAATCTGGAATCAATTTTAAACTTGATTCGAAACAAGGAGCTAGTTTTTTGCAACATGTGTTAGCATGTCAATTTTGCAAACATGATCTAATCCAATTAGACCCCTGATCAAAAACCTTTGTGTGTGTGACCCATTGGATTCCACATCTAGCTAGCAATAGGTCTAAGTTCAAGTTGATTTGATTTGATTAGAATTTAATCTAACCAATCTAGATCCAATCGAGCTAACCCGATTTCAGCAATTAGAACTCTTTCTAATTGGTGATTGAATTAAACTCTTTAATTTGATCAAACCTATAAGACAAGATTGACTTCTAGCAATGTATCATGTCTACCTGAAAGATATAAATTTTTTTATGAAAATACCAAAAATACCCTTCAGTGGAAAGTTATCGTGCAATTTGATCCTGCGATCTCCCTGCACCCCGAATATGACTCTGGATATGGAATGATGTCAAATCTAATATCATACTTATATTTCTCTCAATCTTATATAATGATTCAATTAATAAAATATTAGAAGCTCTTTCTAATTTTTATTTTGCTTTGATCAAAGGCTTCCTGAATCATCAATCGATCAGAACAAGTAGGATACGATTTCCTCTTACCAGGAGTGATCGATTCCATGTTGACCTACTCACAACCTCCATACATATTCTACCATATCTAGAACACCCTGTACGTGACTAAGTCATGAATGAGTATGAACCAAAAAATATGGATTCATGTATACAAGGTTCTATGGTAGTCTCAGGTCAAAGGATTACATGCACAACTCCCATTAAAAGAAAACATCTCTTGACAGGTAAGTAAATTCCATAAGATGTTTCTTAAGTCGGATCAATTCAGTGAACTCATTCTCTAATGAGCACCAACTTCCTTGTATTAGTGTCTCATACAAGTGGCATATGAGATCTGCCACTCTCTCAATCGAGCATACATAGAAAGTGCTAATCTATCCGGAACATTGATCTCCTACTCAATGCTCCTATGACTAGGAATATTCTAAATCAGGATTTTTAGGATTTTAGGTCTCATAGGTATGATCTCATCATAACCCTAAATCCATTTTCCTGATTTATGGAGTTCATCATAATCATTACTAAAGTAAGATGCAACATATGATGAAAATGCCTTTTATTATTTAAAGAGTCAATATATAAGTCTGAAAGATTACAAGGAAAACCTATCAAAATACAAATTTCGATTGGCTTGTAGGGCATATTCCTTTCACACTGATGATATGTCTAGGTACGGGTATGTGTTTCTAATGAAACACAAGTCTGAAGTCTTTGAAAAGTTTAAAGAATTCAGACATGAAGTAGAAAAATAAATAGGAAAGTCTATTAAGATTCTTCGATCAGATCGAGGAGGTGAATACCTTAGTCAGGAGTTCCTAGACTATCTTAAGGACAATGGCATAATCTCTCAATGGACTCCACCTGGAATGCCACAACTCAACAAAATTTCAGAATGGAGGAATCGAACCCTATTAGATATGGTCCGTTCCATGATGAGCTTCACGGACCTCCCTGAGTTTCTTTCAAGACATTGTCTCATGACAGCAATATATGTATTGAATAGGATTTTCTCTAAAATTGTTCCTACCATCCGTATGAGATATGGCATGGTAAGAAGCCAAGTCTGAGTCATCTCAGAATTTGAGATTATTCGGCTCATGTCAAGAGACAGCAGGCGGACAAGTTAGAGTTCAGGTCTTTTAGAGATCGATTCATAGGATATCCTAAAGAGTCATTAAACCCTTTTGTTAAATGGGCTGCCAAAATGCTAGCCCAATCTTACTATTCTAAGGGCCTAAATGGGCTTGCCTACGAGCCAAGGTCCATTTTGACATCTCTACATGATGGCCCAAAGTGCATTTAGTCCTGGAGAAATTCATTGTGCACCGCTCGTGGTGTAGAAAATCTGACGTGGAGTGCACTGTTTCACTCTATTGACACAATTTTTCGATGCGCATTTAATACCCACAGTTCTATTTTTTCGTTTGAAATTTTGAATGATGAAAGTGCCCTATTTTGATAAAATTATGACATTCAAGATGAAAATTATGATCTTATGGATCAAGATTATGACATCCTGTGACATCCTGTGATAGGATATTATAATTTTGATCTAAAATATCATAATTTTTTTCTTAGATATCATAATTTTGTCAAAATATAGGAGTATTTCCGTTATTCACAAAAAAATTAGTAATTTTACTAGACGAAAATGCCCCTCTATTTTGACAAAATTATGACATTCAAGATGCAAATTATGATATTGTAGGTCAAAATTATGTTTGGATATCATAATTTTGATCCACAAGATCATAATTTTCATCTTAGATGTCATAATTTTGTCAAAACCGAGAGATATTTTCATCATTTAAAATTTTAAACAAAAAAATAGAACTGCAGGCATTAAATGAATATTAAATGTGCGTTGAAAAGTGATGATCATGTAGTCCAATAGGATGAAGCAGTGTGCTCTACATCAAATTTTCTACGTAGGCGATGCACAAAGAATTTCTCTTTAGTCCTGATCGGCTCAATATAGCATTGTAGGCTGATGGCACTTTGGCAGTCAAGAAATTAACTTACATAGTTGATTATCATGATTTTCGACCTACCATGACTACTAGGATAATCAACCCTTCTACCGAAATAACATCCCTAGAGAAACTGATGAGGATTAATCTCATCATAAAGAAAGCATCATAAAATAATATATTGACAAAATTTTCATTATCAATTAGGATGTGTCAGCTGGAGTGCTGAACATAACATAGGTGAGCTATCATCCGGCAATTTTAGATATTTTTTCAGGGTCATCGTGATCTGATAATAATCCCGTGAGAATTGTAGGCGGGTAAAATTGTGACTTCACGTTGGCTAATAATCAAGGTAAATAGATTGGTTATACATGAAGAAGGTTCAGCTCGGATTTGACCGAAGTCAGCCAGTTGTCCCTGTAACACCTCCCAATCTAAGAAGATTAACATTTGTCGGTTTAACATTTAGCATTGTTAGGCCCTTCCAAGTTTGGAGATGTGAAACTCTCTGAACATAACTATAATCCATGTACTAGAAGTGAAGACCTCCTGAGAAGAGGCTAGCAAAGACATCGGTAACCTGTCATCCTCTCTCATATTGACTCCTGACCCTTCTCATCCGAATCAGTAGTCTCCTGAACATCAAAATGAGGATAGGGGGAATGGTTGGAGCCGGTTGGACAAATATCTCTCTAAGAACTCGCACTCGTAGGAGCTGAGGACAACTTTGATGAGCTCCCAGTGGATAATAAAACCATCGCCTAAATCATACCTTCAAGTTAAGGTTCGACACATTTCAATGGATAGTTTTGCAACAGCCATCTAACCTGTCTGAATTGGATCTCAGATCTAGTGTTTGCGCTCCAGACAGCTTCATAAAATCATTGACTTTCCATCTGACAATAAAATTTAATAACTACTAGACATGGTAAAAGACCAAATTAGTTTAGTATTTGCTGCTGATTATTGAGTCATGCCATGAGGGTACGGTGGCTGTTGAAATATAAAATATCAGCTCAGCTTAAGTATGCTCTCTCACTAGAAAGCTAGGCAATTATCCGAAAAGAGGTACCTAAGGATCCAAGTTGGTATTAAGCTCTGACCAGCCTGAACGTGATTCTCGTGATGCAAATCTGTTGAAAAGGAAATATTTTTTTGGATGAGTCGCAATTGGAACAGGTTAAGGTCGTATTTGATACACCAAGGACTTGAAGCAATTCAAAACCATCACTCATGGTTCCTCTACCATGAAAATATTGATGAAATCTGAAAGAAGGTTTAAATTGAAGGTCTATATTTATCATTGTCAATCAATGCACTGTTAGAAAATTTACAACAGTATCCAATGTAATGCATTTTCTTTGTTGGCAGGTGGAACGCCCATGGGATAGCCCAATCTCATTTTCAGACCATTGAGATAAATTTGAGATTTTGTCAATGACATATGTTTCCTTCTTTGGGAAAGCAAACCCTTCTCTCTATATCTTCTGCTTCTCATTATATCTTCTCCCTTTTCTATTTATTCTCCAAAAGAAAAAAAAAAGAAACATATGCTTTTGCTCGTTCATCTTCCCCTACCCACATTAAGTCAACAACATAGTAAAAAAGAATCCTGTCAGTTGGAGGCAAATATGTAGACCAAAAATTCTGGGTGGCCTGGGCATCACAAATCTCAGAACTCAAAATAAAGTCATGCTTTTGAGATGGTGGTTTAAATTTTATGAGGAGATTGAGAAGCCATGGTGCTCTCTGATCAGGAATGCTTACTATGCTAAGACAATGCCAGGAGATCCTAACTCGAGGGTTACCAAAGTCTCTTCACCTTTTTGGAGGAATGTATTAAAGGTAAAATATATGGCTCAACAATTTTCAGTGTTTAAGGTGGGCAATGGGAGCTTGATATCATTCTGGAATGATCCTTGGTACGAGGATGTTACTCTTGCTAGGCGATTCCGTCACTTATATGTAGCGGCCCACCAATCTTCAAGTTCGATTTATCACTTCAAGGAAAGTCGATTGGTCCAGGCTTTTTAGAGCTCCTCTATGTTCAGCTGCTAGGGATGAGCTACAGGAGTGGGAGAGAATTAGAAGACAGCTGCAACTCGGGAGAGACAAGGACATCAGAAGTTGGAAATGGCAACCCAACAAACCATTTTCACTGCAGAGGTGTTACTTCTTCATGATGCATGGTAGAGTGATCTCCTTCTATATTAGAATTATCTGGAAAACTCCGATTCCGGAGAAGGTCAAGATTTTTAGTTGGTTGTGCTACCAGAACAGAGTGCTCACGGCAGATAACTTGCATAAGAAAGGAGTACGAGGCCCACATGTCTGTCCCCTGTGCTCCAGTTACTTAGAAACGCTAGATCACTTAATGATGAGCTGTGAGTACTCCAGAAAGATATGTCCTCACTCCTTCGTTTCTTCACTGTTAATCAGCTTCCTAATACTATCTATGAGTTATGGCACTTATGCAGACCAACAACAGGTGATTCAGAATGGACAAAAGCTTAGGATGCAGGCCTAGCAGTAGGATTTTGGAGTATCTGGAAAGAGAGGAATGGCCGGATTTTCAGATTTGAAGCTTACTCTTACTGGATGGTCTCCAATCGGATAACATCTTTGTTCTTTGACTGGACTGCTAATGCCCAAAACCATGCTATAGAAGCGATTGGGAGGCAATTACAGTCTAAAAACCTATGCACACCCACTATTTCTTCAGGCTCTTATAGTACTACCAACACTTTGCAACAGGCCGCAGCTGAAAATATTCCATACGAGCGCTAAACAGGTGTCTTCAGACCTATTTTATGTAAATTCCTAGATCTGTCTTCAGACCTGTCTTTAGACATGTTATTACTCAACATAGCCTGTTTTACGTGAAGGTTCTTCAGGGACAGGAAGGGTGTATTATTTTGTATTGGGGCCCAAGTTCTGCCCATGAACCGAAAAGTCCATGTCCTCTGAATGCTCCCCCATTCTTGCAAATAATACAATATAGTTTAACTCGGTAGAAGTATCTTCCTTTCTCCGTCACTTCAAAAAAAAAAAAAGAAAACATAGATATTTCCTTTTTGATATTAAGAGGAGGTTCAACAGAGCCACCCGACCAACATAGATATTTCATCCAACCTTTGTTTGATAATTTTCAATTCAGATGACATTTCCAACCCCCTTGCAACCCAAAGTTCCCAGAATCATGAACCAGACCAACCAAACAAAATAAGATTTACCACAATTCAACAATGGTTCATCTTCTTACCCGATGCACCAATAATATTTCACATTCCAAACTTTGGGGAAGACCACTTCAAACTAAGAAGAATATAAGCAGTTACTGATTCTTTTGCATGGTTACTCTCACTACCCAAATTCAACCTGAAAAAATGATGCTGCAAAAGAGGATGAAAAGATGGTCCAGTGGCCTTCTAACTGCACCAACACTGGTACCAAAAAAATAATTGCAATTTGCTCACAGCGTCAATATAAATAATTCAACCACATGTTTCCTTCTGCATGCATTTTTGAAAGCTATAAATTCTGTATAGCAGAAAGTTATACCCTGGAATGCCATCTAAATTACATTGCCCGGTTTCTAATAACTGAGATCTAGAAAACTAGGTTTCTCATCTATTAACTTAATCAAAAACTAATGCAACATAAACCAACTGAAATCAGACCATAACCTTTCTGTGTAATTATGTGTACATAAATACAGAGGAATTGATAATGTCAATTGGATATCAACTAGGAAATTTGTTGATAATGTAATCTTCTGGTCATGCAGCGAATCAACATAGTGGCAGGAAAAAATTGCTAAAAGATGCTGAATAGGTACTGTGACAACAGTCTTCCAATAGCCAAAATCCGCACTGGAGGGTGCAGTTGGCTGGTTCCAAGGATAGTTATGCAGATAGCAGCAGGATTGGGTCTTCTAGGGCTTATGTCATGCTTTGTTGGAAAGGATTGCTGCCATTTAAAAGTAGAACCATAACACAATGGTCAACACATCTTAGCTTTTAGGTTCGCTATATAATCAATGTTACTCAGATAATTAATTGAGGAAAATTTATCAAATAGAATGAAAAGCTCTAGCTGATGACTCGGTGTTAAGGTACTCAAACAATGATCTATGCATTTTTACTGGCTAAAAAGACAGTAATAAATAATTGATAGGAAAGTTAAGGTTATCCTTTGGATTCTTAGTAGATGAAGTTATTTTCGATTAGATTACTCTAGTTGTTGCTAGGATTGTACAAGTGCGATGTATAGTTTCCTATAAACAAGGCCCTATAAAGGTCTAAATTTGTAATGGAAGAACTCGTTATCCGATAAAACATTGATTGAAAACTATGTTAGTCTCTCCCCTTTGTACCTTTCTTTAACTGTCCCTCGGTGGTTCTTGCCTCCCATATATCTCTCCTATAAAGAACTGATGTTCAGTCTCTTACCTCCATAATGATGATGTCAAGAAATTATATTCAGATTTTGACAGCATTCTTGGGATATGGGATTGAGGATATTTTGGAGGAATTCTTGGGTACTCCACCATGTGTGCTATAGACAAGCCAATAGAAAGATAAGACATTAGCATTTTGATCTGAAAAACTCTGCAACCACCTCAACACACCGGTCCAAGACCCATGGGAGCATTTCTTTTTTTTTTTTTTTTTTTTGATAAGGAAAAGGAATTTGGGGGGGGAGGCAACCAGCGTAGCTATCCTCTCCGGGCGTGACCATGAGTGCCCCCATTCCATTGGAGAATGTTTGATGCGTGACGACAACAAAGATGGGAGCATTTCTTCACAGCTCAGTCTTACTTCCTACGCCTTCATTTTTTCTTTACTGATGAGTTCTTTTGTTTACATTACATCATTTTGGTAAATTAACATAAATTTTTGCTGTTAAATTTCATAAGCATGAGAATTGTGGTCGCTAATTGATAAAGCTTAGGACTACAAAAACTTTACCCACAAGTCAAAGGCACTAAACCTCAGATGGAATAGATCAACATAAATTGAAGGTTGATTTTCAGCTCCCTACCTTAATATAGTCTTTCAAAAACCTTTAAACTGTGAAACTAAGAAGACTAAGGTAAGTTGTTGTTGGACTAGATATCCACAAGAAAGACCCACCCTACAATTGGTTCAATCACGACATTGACCATTGGATCATGCTCCACATAGATCTCAATGCCACCCGAAATCCATCAATCGCCACCTGCACAGACCTCGAAGCAACCATTGCGTGATCGAATGGTGGATTCGCAGGAAGGAAGATGAATCTTCTTTCGCACGAAAGACACAAACCCGTCCTTACAAATTTTGCTCTACTAAGAGTTCTATGGCATAATATTATGGTCTATCTAGGATCCCAACTTTTGTGGAATAGGCAATAAAAAGTGCTGCTTTTGTTTCTTTTATCTCGATGAAAATGTTTTTATATTGATGAAGCAGACTTTACTAATAGGATTCCTTATGATGTTTCAGGTTTAGAAATTTCTCAACATAACAATATGCCACCATGCCCCAGCCATCCCCCCACACTCTTCTTTTCCTCTCTTTCCTTGTCTAACATTAAATAATGAATTAAGGGATAAATATCAAACACATGAGATACTGAGAAAAGAGAGACAAATAATGGATTTTTATGCAAATTTCTTTTCATTTGGAGGTACCAAGAATCATTAGGGTGAACATGGAGAAATCAATATGGAATTAAGGGAAGAAAATAGATTTCTCATAATCTGAAAGGATGCACAGGCAGAATGGAATCTTGAAGGAGTATGAAGCACTAAAGACATGGAAATTTCCTAGGCATATAGCTTGTCATTTGATATGAATACCCATTCTGATTTTCTTTATTTATGATTTGAATCTCTTCTAGACTTTTTGTTCACATGTCCACTCCAACAGAAGAGATTTTGGCGTTTGAGAGTCACTGGTTTGATTGATCAAACTGTCATGGAGGCTTACTTTTGATAGACTATACAAGGAGATTAATTTGTTTAATAGCCTATATCCTCTGTATACCTCTTGAATGGAATGCGGTAGATCTTAAATGTGATTTGAAATTCTTCATATAATCAGAGAGTATGTTGTCAACAAAAAATTTCCAAAGATCTCTAAGTTATAGATGTGAAACTGTCATTTGGTTCAGAAATGAGAACACAATGTGCAAGCCTTACAATCTAAAAGCTGGAAGTGCTGGATACAAGTCTACAGTGACAACCTTATATCATCTACTTAATGGGAAAGCCTGACGATTATTTTCATATGATTAATAAGCAGTTCTTAAGAAAAGAAACCAAGGGCTAAAGATTGAAATGAAAATAGTGGTGATGGAAACTTCTGTTTGACAAATTGAATACACAACAACAGAGGACTGAGGCAAGAAAAGAAGTGTAGAAGTGTGACCTTGACAATAGAAGTCATTAAAAGACTCCAGAATGAAACTCAAAAATCTAAAGCTGAGGATAGGGGTGCTAAAACTGATACATTATAAGACCAAGAAGCTTGTAAGCAAAAAGAAAAAAAATAAGCGGGAAAGAAAACTTTGCAGATCTCATTCCAAAGCATAGCTACACAATTAGCCCCATAATTCTCATTGACAGGACTGACACATAAAAAGACCAAGTTTTGCATGTGATAAACAAAAGTTTCAAAAAGGCTATTTAGTAGAAGAGTAAAAGAAAAGAAGCTTAACACGATATGTTAGTTCTGTGTAACAGGGTACAGCTGTGACCTGGACATTTGAATTGTTGATATTTGATAAGTCTATGGAATGAAATTAAAAAAATCTGAAGTTGAAGATTGGTGTGATAAAATAATATCTTATGCAACTAGGATGGATGTTAATAAAACAAAATGGGAGAGAGAAATTTGCATATCTCATTGAAAAACACAGCAACACAATTAACACCATGATTCTCACTGACCAGAAATATACACAAAAGAAAAAGAGTTTATACGGGAGAAATAAACACTATAATATGGCTATTTATTAGAATAACAAATGGAAAGCAGGAAAATGTGATATGTTATAGCATTTATAAACAACTATATCACCAGAATATCTGTAGCAAAAGACTTGATTATTTTTTTGCTAATTATTTTTTTGCTAATGATATACAGATTCAACGTGTGGTAGAGCCGCAGGTTGTTCCTTCACTCTGAAAGGATGGTGCAGCTTCTGAGGCTGCAACATATTATTCGCTCCTCTTTGTTTAGCTATTTTCTGTGTTATGTTTGGGAACATGAAGACATCCATAGAGAAAGGAGAAGCTAGAGAGAATTTTTGCCAGGTTACCAAGCAATTCAATGGCACATGCCTTATAAAAACTGCATCACTATCATCATCAGTGTATAGATCAGAAAATGTTTAAGAAATGTGATGGTTACCCTAATAGGCCTCTAGATACTGCTGTGGTATACAGGTTTTTTGACTGACAAAGTAAATGATGTAAAGTGTAAACAGAACATATAAAGAATCATCAATGTCTTTTAGGCCAATAATACCTTACAGTCTGTTAATTCTGTTTTTAAGATATCCAGAGACAATCATATGAAAACATAATTGCATGATCAATCTCTGCATGCCCACCCTTGATTACTGTTCCAATACCATGAGACTGGAGAAGAATGTCTGGAATGATCCACTTTTACACGTTAAGTTATCTTTTGAAAAGCTTTTTCATTTCTCAAGGGAGGAAAAGAGTCATATTTGATGCACTGAAGGTTACTGGAGAATATTAAATTAATATAAATTAATATTAGAAGATAAAACATGTTAACATGAATAATTAAGTTCCATATAAGCATACCAGAATCAAAGGCTCCATGACTCCATCTTCAATAAGAAAATACAAAATAGTTGTGCAGACATATGATCCAAAATTCAAAAGACATCAATGTTCATTCCTCTGTTCACAATTCAAGAATCCAAATGACTTTGTCCATCCTTAAAAACTACAGATCAAAGAGGTGACAGCAAAAACCAAACTTAAATATTGAAATAAATAATTATTCCAGACATAGTGGAAAAACCATCTCCAGAGAAATGCTCAAAAAACATAACTGAAACAGTTTCACTCTCTTGATCCAACTAAAAAGCATATGACTCACCAGGCCGCAAACTCCTAAGAATAGAGACAGCAATCGGAAGGATACCAAGTAGTGCTATCTGAAGTTGCTCTGAGGTGCTTGTCCTGACTGTGATCTGCCCACTCAGCTTGTTATTCAGGCCAACACGAACCGCCATCTTTGAATTCCTCCCAACTGAGAACTGAGACTGCAAATTTGCTCCCAAAGCCAAGTCACTACGCCATCTCATGAGTGACAATCCCAAGGTTGACAGAGCATGGCCAACCGGATAGTCCTTGTCCCTGAGGCTTGCCTCCAAATTGGCTCCATATGCCATGTCACCTTGTGAACGGATAGCACCAGTGCTAGCAACAAGACTCACCCTCTTCCCAATAGAAAGCTGATCCTCGAACTTCACACCAGTTGCTACAGTTTCCCCCAGAAAAGTAATGGACATTCCTGCTGCAGTCTTATTCTTCTTCAAATTCTTGAATTTGGTCTCACCACGGAGAATGTAAGCGAGCTGTTTCCCAACAGTCTGGATGTCAAACCCAGCAAGTGTGGAACCATTCTCCCTATGCTTGGCTGAAATTGATGAATCCAAATGAATGCTGAACTCCTTCTTATCCTTGGTGAGTTGAACAGTTACTGCAGCAGGAAATTTTCCAGCAACAGCTAGGCTCTCTTCAAGGCTAACACCATCATAGCCACAATCATGATCCCAACCATGCGTATCCAAAACAGGCCTAGCCAAAAGCTGTGACGTTGGCTCTAGGAAGCGGTATCGGTAAGTAGGACTATCACAGTCAAAAGAAGGTGGCAATACCATATCGGGCAATGGAACTGGTACAGCTGCAGGGGCATTATCTTGATCATAATCTTCAACCATATCACCATAAGCAAAAGCATCCTGACCACCCTTCCCTCTCTTCTTCAACTCCTTCAATCTTCTAAGCTCCTCCTTCCATTGTTTCTTTTGAAGAAGATTGACTCGGTAATCATACTCATCAAAATAGGCCTTCTTTTGCTCCTTGGTGAGCTTTGCAACCTGAGATTTCCTAAGGGGTTTAAATGGTGGGAGCTGATCATATTCATCTTCTTCTTCATCTTGATCAGCATCTGACAAGTCATCCAAGTCAATATCCGAATCTCCATTGTCGCCCCCCTGATCAGTGGATAGCTTTGGGTGCGCTCTAGACTGCAAGAGTGAAGATAACAAGTAAGGAAGTGGCGGTGAACGAAACCGGAATCCAAATAGCTTTCCAGGAGAAGGATCTTGAAGCTTCAAAAGAGAATTAGCTTCAGATAGTATCTTTGAGGAGTAACACAAGAGCAGCATCTGAGGTCTCCAACTTAGGCCATTGGGAAGCACCCTTTGCCCCTCCCTGTTCTTTCTGCAAGATGGGTGGTTCTCAACAAGAGCCACTGGATTCATCAGGCGCATATCCCCAGCTGCTTGCCGGATGGATTGTTGAACAACATGTGATCTCTGAGCTATGAACACCTCATAGCTCAAGGGAGAGCCATTAGGCCCATCTGGAGGAGCAGAAGCTGCATGTGTGAGAGCAACAATAGCATTAAACCATATGGATGAACCAAAAATGCTAGAAATGGTTCTCAACAGAGGCAAGTCATTAAGATCCCGTGTTTGGGTATCCATGCGGTCTACATATAAAACAATATCAGGTGGGCATTTCTTTATGTACTTCTTTATGGATGAAAGGATCCTTCTATTTGATGATTGGTCCATGACAGAAGCTCTGAGCCCTGGAGTGTCTATAACACGAATTTTAACCCTATCAACAGTTCCAACAATTTCTTTTACAAAAGCTGTTGCTGGTTCAAATGCATTCGTTTGTGACTTCTCTTCACCAAAAATAGAATTTATGGTTGCACTCTTGCCCACTCCAGTCTTCCCAATCACTAGAATGTTGCAAGAGAAGTCCAGATCCTCGTTCCCCTCAGTTTCAAGCTGCATAGCCTTCTTTCTTGTGTTCTCGAGGCCAAAGGCTCGGCTTCTTTGCCTTCCACGTCTAATTCCCTCTGCGAGGGTTAGACGGTAAAGCACTTGTGCAGCCACGGTGTCCTCAGGAGAACGTCCCAATCTTTGAACAAGGCGGAGGAACTTCACCCTTATCAGCTCGACCTTCTCATGCAACTTCTTCTCTTCTTCACTCATGTCAATCTCAGGTTCAGCTGCTACAGCCATTTCCGAAGGACTGAATATATTTGTTCGGGAAAACCGGGGAGGAGCAGGTCTCAGAGAAGAGACCGAGGACCCCAAACCTGCTGGTCTGTCAACCGAGAAGATCCTACCTGCATCTTGGGAAATAATGGTGCTTCCATCTGTTGAAGAACCAGTAGCTGCCTTGAGAAGTGCAGCTAAGGCAGCAGAATCAAAAATTTCCTTCCCATCACCCTCCTCATCAGTGTCCACTTCCTCATCAGAATTTGAGGCAACCTGTCGATCAATGATACGTGAGTAATCCCTTGAACTGTCAAAAGCAGATTGGGTACTACTGCTTGAAGAACCTTCCTCCAATTCTCTTATGATCTGTTTCGCAGTTTCAGAGCTTTCCAGGATTGCAACCATTGCTGGTCCATCAGAAACCATGCTTTCCTCTTCTTCTTCCTCTTCATTCTGTTCCATGCATTCTTTGCTTTCTGCCACTTGGGAGCCATCAGCACTAGGTTCCATTTCTTGGTCCAAAACTAAACTTGATGATAGGCTTTCACCAGTTTTCTCCCTGCTGATAGAATCCTCAGGAAGGATAGGCAATGTATTCACCTCATCTGCTGAAATCAAATCACCAGCATCTGAAGCCAATTCTGGCCCAGGCTCATTGGGTTCTGACTCAGAATCATTTGTGGCTTGTTTTGATTCTGCGACCACCTTCTCATCCCCAGTTTCATCATTCAGATAAGCACTTTTGTTGACAGCCTCACCATCATTCTCGGTACTGAGCCTAGCATCAGAGTCCTCAGCGACCCTAGGATGCACAAGTTCAGAGCTTTTATCCGAAACATCATCTTTCTCAACCGCACCAACAGCATCAATAGCATCACGAACATTCCCGCCATCAAGCTTCTCTGCAGAAGCCTGAGCTAACTCAGAATTAACAGCAACAAAGCCCCCGTTCAAATCCTCCGTCTTCTCTTCACCACCAACACCAACACTGGACTCAGATGACTCATACTCACGGGGTTTGGCAGGAGGAACACTTACCCATTCAGGATTTTTCTCAGAACCGGAGCCTTCAGCAGTGCCGATGTTCACCTCCTCAGCATAAGGTTTGGCTGCTTCAGGCTTCAAATCTTCGGCCCTTTCAAGGTATTCTTTCACACCAGTGTCGGTCACTCTATCCTTCTCTACCATAGCAACATCTGGCTCATCCTCCGCAGGCTTTGACTCCACTGCTTGTTCAATAGCCAGGCTTGAGACTTGTTCCAGCCCAGTTTCCACGTTCTCATCTTTTTGACCCGAACCAAAGGAACCGGTGGATCCAGCCGCACAATCTCCATCCTTTATCGGGTTTTCCAGCTGGTTTTCAGGTAAAGCATATTTCCCCTCAGCAGCCAAAACCCCAGAACTCTCCGCCGGATTATGGTTTCCTTCGGTCTTCAATAGCGGCCCATCCCCCTCGACGGCTAAGACAGCATCTTCATCCGCCAAGCCAGGGTTTTGATCGGGGGGAAAAACCCTAGCGACGGCGGAGGACCCATGTGCGTCATCATCCTCATCGCCAAGACCCTCCTCGAACACCTTATCCTCGGCGTCATCATCGGCGGTGAGCAGAGCGACCGGCATCGACGCCGTCGTCGACAAGGCGGCGCCTTTATGCATGGCTGCGGCCAGTGCGGCGGTGGGATCGGCGGCCCCCTCGTCGGGGTCGGAAGCGGTGGCGTACTCGTCGTCCTCGGCGGCGTCGGAGGAGAGGGAGGAGTCGGAGTCGTTCTCTTCGGAGGAGAGCGGGGCGCGGATAGCAGGGAGGGAGCCCGAGGGAGAAATGGGCGCCGAAGGGGAAGGGGAGGGGGTCCCAAGTGCCGTGGAAAGGGGGACAGGGGCCGTGGAGTCCATGGCGTAAAGGGATTCGGTTCTCTAGGACCAAGAAGAAAGGCACATGCCCCAGCCACAAGAGTGGGGAGATGAAGTGGGCGGAGTTGGGAGGTGGGGTTTGTATTTGTTTTGCTAGCTCTTTCCGCTTGGTTCCGACGTATGTAGATTTGATTCCGTGGACGATGGTGTAGGGGAAACGGGGTTGGGATGGAAGGACGACGGAGAACCACACATGGAGATTTGAGGGAGATAGATAAGGTGAGAGAAGATTTTCCTTCAGACGGTTTTATTTGTGGATTGACATGATAAACCCTAAAATTAGGGTTTGGTTGGGGGATATATATAAGAGCTCAACTTGAGTTTAAATTTGATTTGACTCAACTATCATCAAGCTTAAATAGTAGAATACTCAATTTGAAAATTACAAAACTATTTGAATTTATATTTTTTAATAATATTTTTTATTTATAATATATATTAATTTATATATTATTAGTAAGCTAAGATTTGAATTCAAGTTTGAATTGGACGTCGAGTATGGCTCAGTTGATATTTGTTACTGTAATTTTCGATTTGGATCAAGTTGGCTAGAGTTGAGTGGCGATCATAGGACCACGACGATTGGATTTACAAAATAAATCTCTGATCAAGATTGGCTCTAGTGGGGATCCTCTAACGTTCAAGTCAGAAAGCTGGAACAAATGGAAAGAAGTGCATGAGAGAGAGGTCGCGTATCTAGGGATCCCTTGTTTGCCTCTATTTATAAAAATGGGAGCCGTGAGAGAGGAGAGTTGTTGGAAGCCATCTTGGCCACTTTGGACGTGTTACTCCGAGATTTATGGCCTAATCTCTTGGAATTTGGCAGTTGTCGCTGCCTTATCCGGTTGATGGCTAGCTTTTTGTTTGAAGAAATACACGGAGCTCCTGGTCCACTTTTCCAAGTATGTTGATCAAGGCCGACTAAGGCTGGGGTCGATCAAAGCATGGGTTGGTAACCGACCTGAGGTCAACCATGATCGAGGTTTGGTGGTGTCTTCAACTCAAATAGTAGAAATTTTCTATCCGTAACATATGCCCCAACCCCCAAGAATGAGCTAGAACTGGATCGAGCAAAAGGAGTATACTAGATCAAATCCATCGAGGACACGTGTTAGATGTCTGACCTCTTAGTCAGAACAACTAGTTTGTATTGCTTGGGCAAGATGAAGCATCGCATTAGAGAACCACCATAATTAACCAAGAGTTATTGTTGAGGGATGTGACAAATTCGAAGCATCATGCACGCTTGTTGACCCTATAATTGATTTTGATGATAATAAAATATTGAATAATTATGGTACTAATCATGTATTTCAAGGATGGATATATAATTTCTTAAATGCTTATAGTAAAAAATTATCCATGAAAAAAGTTCTCTCAAAATATCAAGCCAAAGTACTTAAAGAATAAATTTTCATAAGTTTGGATGGCTCATTATGAAGAAAATAAAATTGAAAGAAACAAATATCATTTAGAAGTATTAGGACTAAGAAATTTAAATTTGAAAAGCTAAAATATAAAAAGAATGAAGTTGAAAGATTTCGAGTCGACTCTAGTATATTGGCACCAAATGGCACAGAGCTCGAGTCGGCTCCTGAAAAGCTCGAGTCGACTTTCTTAGAAAAGATAAAAAATAGAGTTTTTGAATGTAGTCTATGAGCCGACTTTTACAGCCCACAAGTCGACTCCTATAGTCCATGAGTCGACTCACGAGCAAAAATAACAAAAAGATTAGTTTTTTTGGGTGCCTCCAATGGCTAGTTTTTGGCTCCAATGGCTAGTCCAAACTTCTTAATAGTCAAAACTCATTCTCTAGTCAATTTCAAATTTTAAAAGATAAAAAATAATTTGAAAAGTAAGATAAAAAGAAATTAAAAAAAAAATTAAAATAAGTGAGAGCTTCATTGAATATTTTTGAGGAGAAAAGAAAAGAATTTGAGCACATAATTTAGTGAGCTTTCAAGTATGATCATCTCTAATTTTTGAAAGATTAGTGTCCTACAAGTCAATCACATAGTTGATATAATTAAAATTTTTTTATATTATCTTCCAACTCATATAATAACATTATTCATTTATGAATAAAATAAAGTATTTTGTTTCAGCATTTGCTGCATTTTATTTATTTTTAAGATTATGATGAACCTCATAAATTAGTGTAATAGTTTCAGAATCATAAAGAGTTCATGCTAGTAAAACCTAAAATCTTAATTTAAAATATTTTCAGTCATTAAATCATTGAGTCAGAGGTCAATATTTCGGATAGACTAGTGTGGGAAGAATTCAGTGCAGGGGTAAAATGGTAATTTTAAAATTTTTTAAAATTATGATTTTACAGTGAAAAAATATTAATTAATCTAATTAATTAACATAAATTTATCCTACACTAGGATCTAAATATGATATATGGCATGCATTCATTTAAATTTGAATTTCAAGTTCAAACAGTAAACACTTTACTATAATGTGTTCAGAACACAATACCTTTGTGCGGGTAGTAGATCGCCGCAATCTGATCACCGTTGGGAGAGTCTGATCATTGCGATGCAGCCACACAGCATGTCTGACCTCTGCGGATCATCCACACGAAGCTTTCGATTTGATCGACTCCTCACGAGTGCTAGCTCGTTGTAGAGCCCTTTTGACGGTCGATGCTGATCGAACTCCTTCGATCGATGTCTGTCGATTCTTTGAATGCTCCAGATCATCAACAAACGTGCTTGAGAGGATGTTGAAGATCTCTCTGAGATTTTATGGGCTCACGACACTCGTAGCTCACTTTCTCACTTCCTGAACCCCAGGCTCAAACTCTAGGGAACTCACCGGAAACCTTGCACCCACTTTTCTTTCTTTTCTTTCTTTTTCTCTTGGAAGGATATAGACTTTCTTCTCACGCACAAGACTTCTCACGCTCCAAATTTTTTCTCCAAAAATCTTCTTCTTGCATGCCCCACTCTTCTCCTCCTTTTATAACAACATCAAATGTCTTATCCAAAAGAAAGGATAAAGATGAGTAATTGTACATTTGAATTCAAATCAAATTTGAATTCAAATTGACACCAACTCATCCCTTATCCACTAAAGACGTGAGGCGTGGCTTAAATTATGCATGATGTGATTTCATGAGAAACATTTTCTCATGTAATAAATGGGACGTAAAAAAAGGGATAAGGTACAAAGATTGATTGCCCATTCAAATTCAAACTTTATTTTGAATTTGAATGGCCAACCAATCATCCTTATCCATTCAAATGGCACATTAAAGTGGGGCGTGGAGAGGACTTGGCGTGAGAAAATAATTCATGAGAAGTTCCTTCTCATGAATTCAAATGGGTGCAATGGAAGTGAGGTGGCGCATGGAGATTGGGTCAAGGTGGTTTAATTATTTAAACCAACCTAATTGAACCAAATAATTTAGATCCAATTAGACTAATTTAAACCTAACTAAATTAGGCTTAATTAGGCTCAATAAAATTCTAATCAAATTAGAAATTGACTAAGCTCAATCTCTGATCAAATCAGGGACCAAACCATCTCGACGATTAGGTCAACTCTTAACCTAATCGGGTCAAACCTAACTGAATCCAATTCAATTGGACTTGATCTAAAAATAATTACTCCATCAAATTGAGTTAATTAGCAATCAAATCGCTAATTAAACCTCTCATAAATACTGAGTCCAAATCCAATGGGCAATCGGACATCAGAATTCATCGATATATAACCCTGATCGAAAAGTCCCAACCAGTGAGGCTCTTGACCCCAGTACCTATAATGTGTGAAACTCGTGATCAGAGAATCCTGATTCTCGATCACAGAATCCCAGACATGAAGGACTCTTCACCAGCTATCAGATTAGATAGGAACCTCTAATGTGTATGACCCCGCAGGTTCGAACCTAAGCCGGTAGCACAGGAACCAATTTCTGTACTAATCGAAGTGACCATCTAGCAATAGTACCCAACGTCCGGATAGGTCGAAGAGTCACAATCACAACACTCAGAACCTACATGAATATGATTACCATATAATTCATCCTTTTGACCCCTGTGTTTAGGACGACTCAGGGTTAAACTGTCAACCCTGATCAGATCATCTGAATCGTGCTCAACTCAAACAGTCCTGTGACTCCTCACAAGGATTATCCTGGACAAGATTTTTTCAAATTGAAACATGACTGTACATAGCTCCTAAACTGGAGTGGTCAATCCCATCTTGACACACGCACCGACAAGTCAAGTACTTGACTACACCCAGCAGCCTTCCGTCACTGAATTAGAAATTCAGGTAGTCTAGTGCCTAAGTACAGTGAGTTGCTTGCAAGTCACCGTGGCGATCTCAGGTCGGAGGGACATTTATACCCATATTCCATCGGAGCAAATCTTGACAGCAGAAATAGCTTCGGAGTCGGTCACGTTCAGTGTAGATGTACCCTTACATCTCACCTGTATGCCATACCAGTGTCTCCACACTCATTGGTTAAGAGGATAACCAACCTATATGGCACACAACGACCTATGTTGGATAAACGTTGTCATCCTTGGTAACAACGTATCATTTGGTCACGAACAGATTTAAGGACTAAACGATAAATCCTCATTTGTCGAGTTTAAATAATCCTAAGGACTTCACCACAACATAGGAGTTCATTAGAAGATGAAATATTTTATGATAAAAAATATCAAAATAATTTTTATTAATTCATAATTCATGTACATATACAAAAATGAGCACAACCGTCAACAGGCTGACGATTAGCTTTGGGACACTATTCCCAACAATCTCCCACTTGGCCTAAAACCAATCGGTGCAGTATCTAATATCCATCTTCGACTTGTAGTCGTCGAACTCATTCACCGCAATGGCTTTAGTGAATGGGTCGGTCAGGTTCTCCTTTTCGTCAATCTTTTGAAGATCGACGTCACCTTGATCCATAATTTTTTGGATGAGATGGTAGTGACGCAGAATATGCTTCGTCTGTTGGTGTGCCTTGAGTTCCTTCACCTGAGCAATGGCTCCAGAGCTGTCACAGTAGAGCAGAACTGGACCAACAAGGGAGGGTGCTACTCCGAGCTCGGTGATAAATTTTCTCAGCCACACCGCTTCTTTGGCAGCATCTGATGCAGCGACATACTCCGCCTCGCAAATTGAATTAGCTACTGTGTGCTGCTTGAAACTTTTCCAGCAGATAACCCCACCATAAAGGGTAAAAATAAATTCCGATATACTTTTACTGTCATCATGATCAGACTGGAAATTAGAGTCTATAAACCCTATAAGTCTCAAGTCCGATTCACCATAAACAAGCCACTGGTCTTTAGTATTTCTTAAATACTTCAGGATGATTTTAACAACCTTCCAGTGATTCTCCTCTGGATCAGATTGGTATCTACTCACTACCCCTAGTGAGTATGCCACATCTGGTCGTGTACATGTCATAGCGTACATGATAGATCCCACTACCGAAGCAAATGAAATCCTATCCATACGCTCTTTCTCTTGAGGTATTGTCGGACAATCCCTCTTCGAGAGAGAAATTCCATGGCCTATCGGAAGATAGCCTTTCTTGAAATTCTCCATGCTGAACCTCTTCAGCATAGTATCAATGTACGTAGACTGAGATAAACCAAGCAACCTTTTAGATCTATCCCTATAGATCCTCATCCCTAGGATGTAGGAAGCTTCTCCCAGATCCTTCATGGAGAACTGTGACGACAGCCAAATCTTTATTCCCTGTAATGTAGGGACATCATTCCCGATTAAGAGAATGTCATCCACATACAATACAAGAAATACTACTACTGGACCATTAGTCCACTAATAAATGCAGGGCTCTTTTTCATTCTTAACGAAGCCATACGTCTTGATCGTCTTATTAAAACATATGTTCCAACTCCGTGATGCCTGCTTAAGTCCATAAATGGACCTCTGTAGCCTGCACACCTTAGACTCATCTGTGGACGTGAATCCTTCAGGTTGTATCATATACACCTCTTCGTTTAGCTCTCCGTTTAGGAAAGCTGTCTTTACATCCATCTGTCAGATTTCATAGTCCAGATGGACAGCTATCGCAAGCATAATCCGAATGGATTTGAGCATTGCCATAGGAGAAAACATCTTGTTATAGTCTATACCATAACGTTGATGATATTCCTTGGCAATCAGACAGGCTTTATAGGTTTCCACATTTTTGTCTGTGCCCCTCTTCCTCTTGAAAACCCACTTACACCCTATGGATTTTACTCCTTCGGATGGGTCAACCAATGTCCACACATCGTTGACCTTCTTGGACTCCATTTTGGATTTCATGGCCTCTAGCCATTTCTCAGAGTCGGGTCTCTGCATTGCATCCATGTAGGTGATCGGATCCTCATCATTTTCATCAAGTTCGATAGGATCGTCGTCCCGGACCAAGAAACCATAGTATCTGTCCGGTTGACGTGGTACTCTATCAGATCGCTTTAAGGGTGCTTGAACAATGGGCTCCAAATCTGATCTAATCAAATCCAGTTCAGATTTAGCAACTTGTGTCGATTTTTTCACCTGTCAAACTTCGTCAAGTTCGACCTTAGAGGCAACAGTCCCTTCACCAAGAAACTCCTTTTCCAAAAAGATTGCCTTAAGGCTGACAAATACTTTTTGCTCATCAGCTAGGTAGAAGTAAT
This sequence comes from Elaeis guineensis, assembly GCF_000442705.2. Taxonomy (NCBI): domain Eukaryota; kingdom Viridiplantae; phylum Streptophyta; class Magnoliopsida; order Arecales; family Arecaceae; genus Elaeis; species Elaeis guineensis. The sequence continues at coordinate 70,323,592 of NC_025993.2, read as the reverse complement.
ACCCTTTGGTCTCTTTTGGGTACCCTATACAATTATACTTGTCAGACCTAGGTCCAAGCTTGTCCGTAATTAAACGTTTAACATAAGCCGGATACCCCCAAACCCTAAGGTACGAGAGTACTGGCTTACATCCTATCCATATCTCATATGGCATTTTGGTTACAGACTTACTTGAAACTCTATTTAGAAGGTAACAAGCTGATTCGAGCACATATCCTCAGAGGGAGATCGACAGACCAGCAAACCCCACATGGATCGAACCATGTCCAACAAGGTCCGATTCCTCCTTTCAGACACACCATTATGCTGTGGTGTTCCAGGAGATGTCTACTGAGAGAGAATCTCATTCTTCCCAAGATATGTCAAAAAATCATTGGAAAGGTATTCACCTCCTCGATCAGATCGAAGAGTTTTAATATACTTTTCAGTTTATTTTTCTACCTCATTTCAGAATAGTTTGAACATTTCAAACGACTCCGACTTATGCTTCATTAAATAGATATACCCATACTTCGATAGGTCGTCTGTGAAGGTTATAAAGTAAAAATATCCTCTTGCACTTGAGCTTATGGGTCCACATACATCAGAATGTACCAAACCCAAGAGTTCACTGGCTCGCTCACCTTTTTCAGTAAAAGATGATTTGATCATTTTACCAAGAAGACAGGACTCACAGGTTGGAAGTGATTCACAATCACCTACTTCAAGAATTCCTTCTTGAGCCAACCTGTTTATCCTGTTCTTATTGATATGACCTAGCCTACAGTGCCAAAGGTAGACTTCTGACACATTATCTATTCTAGGATATTTACCGGAGGTTTGAACTACATTAACAGGTTGTGATAGAAAGTAAATTCCATTATTAAGTTGTCCAACAAATATTGTAACACCATTCAAAATGATATTGCAAATATTTTTTTTTATTAAAAATTGATAACCATTCTTGGCCAAAAGGCCTACAGAAATAATATTTAATAAAAAGCTTGGACAATAGTGACATTCACTCAGAATTATGTTTCGAGAATTGATTACAAGGTTCATGATTTCTAATGCTAGAACTGGAACTTTGCTTCCATCTCCAACGTTCAGGAATCTCTCGCCTTCATCAAATCTCCTACTGACCTGCAGACCCTGCATCGAATTGCAAATATGATAAGAGCTTTCGGTATCCAATACCAGGCAGTAGTATCACAAATGAAAAAGTTGTAAGGTGTTATCATATAAGTACCTTGCTTCTTCTTCGGCCTGTTTGGGTCCAGGGAAGCAATGTATAGAGGACAGTTCCTCTTTCAGTGCCCCTGCTTCTTGCAAAAGAAGCACTCCGCCTGGCTCTGGTCGGGCTTGCGCTTCTTGGTCTGACCCTGTGCAGACGTCCCAGCATGCAGCTGCACCTTCTTATTCTTCTTCTTCTTGTTCTTCTTCTTCCCTTTCTCAAAGGGTCGACGATCAGAAGAAGACCCTCCCACAACATTCACCGACTCCTTATGGAGCTGGTGATCCTTCTCAAAGTTCTACAGCAACCTCAACAAGCCGTGGTAGTTCACTGCAGGCTTTGTCATTCGAAAATGAGTAAGGAATGGGAGGAAGGACTTGGGCAATGAATTAAAGATTGCATCCTTACTGAGCTGCTCATACAAGGGAAAGCCCAGTTTAGTTAGGCGCTCAATCATTTCGATTATGTACAGTACATGATCAGTGACTAAGGCTCCATCCCTCATCCGAGCATTGAAAATGGCACAACTAGTTTTGTGTCTTTCAATGTCGTCAGGCGTGCCAAAGGAGTCGTTCAACATTTGAAGCATCTCCTGAGACTGGGCATTCTCGAACCTGCGGCTGAACTCATCATTCATTACCGCCAGTATTATGCACCGAACGGTGGTGCGATCGTTGAGCCACTTCTGATAAGTATCTCGGACCGTCCCTCTAACGTTCGGGGCTGGCTCCTCAGGTGCCAGATCCGTTACTACATAAAGGATCCACTCATGCTCAAGGATGATTTTTAATTTTCGATACCAACTATCGAAATTAGGTCCCATGAGCTTGTCATTATCTAATAATAACTAGAAGGACAGGATAGTGGCCATAGCTATATAAAGGAAAATCAGACCTCTATTAGTACATAAATTATAAATACTAAAGACTTGGACTTTAGTCTAAAGTTTCTCCCAGTATTTTTACGAACTGGTAGCCTCAACCTCCAATTCGAAGAATTACTTTAATTCCTTAGTGGGTACTAGAATCTACACAGACTACACACGAGTCCAACTTTGGTTGGTCAACCCATGTGCATCTATAGGTAGGTTCATAACCAGTTGTTTCTCTAAACAACTTCTAGTAATTGTTTTTGCCCCAGAACCTAATCAGTAGGCTTTGACCTCCACTGAAAAGATCTGGTTAGGTCCAACCATTAACATGATTTGATTTGGTGAATTGGACCAATAAATGATCAGGCCCGACTTTGGTCGGCCAACCTGATCACCATCAGAAAGACTCAAACCAAATTATCATATTATGAATGATAATTCCATTAGTCAATAAGCACCAGGCCTTTGGGCCTCCAATAATTATTAAACTAATGGACTCATTATCACTCACTTAATGGGAGGCTATGACTTAGTTATCAATATAACTTAATCATTTTTAGGGACCTAATAATTTTTGAGAATTTTGTTAAAGGATAGATGAGAAGAAAATATCCAGCCAATTTCAATCCTCCCACTAACTTCATCAAGTCAGATTAAAAAGGATTTAATTAAAGCTGGCATTAGGAGCACCTAAATCAGTCAAACTGATTTACCTAATGATATGGGTGAGCCCTAATCACCAAGTGATCTAATCAAAATCTAATTCACCAGGTTGGCCAGGTAAGTGAGATCAGTGGTGGGGATAAACTATTAACTCGTCAGAGATCGAATCACTGTGAGTAGCTTCCGCTTAAAAACCACTGGTCAAACCGCCAAACTTACCTTAGACACCAACCGGTTCATTAGTTTTAATTTGATCAACTTATTAAATAGGGTTCCACCGCGTAGCCATGAATTAAGTTCATATTGGTCTAGTTAAAGACATGGACCCATTCAACTACAACTATTGGAGTTGAGTCTAGAGTATCCTTGACCTAATCTAATTCAACTTTTGATTAGATTTGACCAATTACTCTAATTTAATCTATTTCTTTAAGCTAACCTTAGGTCAACCCAATTATGGACCTAATCCATCTAACCCATTGACCCACAAGTTTATGCAATTGTCTTAGGTCTTAATTCACAATTCTAGACCTACTAGACAACACTTAATTCTTTTAATTAAGTATTTAGGCTGATGGGTCAGGGTTTGGCATTTCAAAAATAATTTTCAAATTTGAAAGGTTTTATTTTCTGTTCACCAAATATGTTGACTCATTTCACAAATAGATCAGCACATTTCATAAATAGCAATCCTATTACTAATTACATACAGAAAATAACTCAATCAAAATAAATTATAAATATTCCTTTAGATCTAATCTAACACATTCATGATAAATTTCACAATTGAACCTTTACAATTAATTCCTTTCACTGTTTTATCTGCATGGGATATAATTGCATCGGCACCCCTACCGTCATAGGAGATCCCATCGAATGGAAAGAGAGAGCCTTTAAACCCTACTTTTCTTCTATGACCGGACGGCCATGGCAACCAACCCAATTCGATTACTTGCTACTTGGATCAAGTATATCTAAATATACCAATTTCAAAATTTAAATTTCAAATTTTAAATTTTAAATTTTGAATTTCAAATTTCAAACAAATTTCAAATTTTAAATTTTTGAATTTCAAATTTGAAATTTCATCCAAATTTCAAAATTTAAATTTCAAATTTTTGAATTTTGAATTTCAAATTTCAAAATTCAAATTTCAAAATTTGAATTTCAAATTTTTGAATTTTGAATTTCGAACAACTTTCAAATTTTAAATTTTAAATTTTGAATTTCAAATTTCAAATTTAAACTTTTAGATTACAACTTAATCTATGCATGCAAATTCATATATCATATCTAAGAACCTGCTCTGATGCCATATGTGGAAAGAATTCAGTACAGGGGTAAAATAGTAATTTTAATTTTTTTTTCAAAATTATGATTTTACAGCAAAAAAATATTAATTAATCTAATTAATTAACATGAATTTACCCTATACTAGGATCTAAATATGATATATAGCATGTATTCATTTAAATTTGAATTTCAAATTCAAACAGTAAACACATTACTGTAATGTGTTCAGAACACAATACCTTTGTGCAGATAGTAGATCGCCGCAATCTGATCACCGTCGGAAGAGTCTGATCATCACGATGCAGCCACACAGTGTGTCTGACCTTTGTGGATCATCCACACAAAGCTTCCGGTCTGATCGACTCCTCACGAGTGCTAGCTCATTGTAGAGCCCTTTTGACAGTCGATGTTGATCGAACTCCTTCGATCGATGTCTGTCGATTTTTTGCATGCTCCAGATCATCAATAGACATGCTTGAGAGGATGTTGAAGATATTCCTGAGATTTTGTGGGCTCACGATACTCGTAGCTCACTTTCTCACTTTTCAAACCCCAGGCTAAAACTCTAGGAAACTCACCGGAAACCTTGCACCCACTTTTTTTCTTTCTTTCTTTTTCTCTTGGAAGGATATGGACTTTCTTCTCACGCACAAGACTTCTCACGCCCCAGAATTTTTCTCCAAAAATCTTCTTCTTGCATGCCCCACTCTTCTCCTCCTTTTATAACAACATCAAATGTCTTATCTAAAAGAAAGGATAAAGATGAGTAATTGTACATTTGAATTCAAATCAAATTTGAATTCAAATGGACACCAACTCATCCCTTATCCACTAAAGGTGTGAGGCATGGCTTAAATTATGCATGGAGTGATTTCATGAGAAATCTTTTCTCATGTAATAAATGGGGCGTAAAAAAAGGGATAAGGTGCAAAGATTGATTGTCCATTCAAATTCAAACTTTATTTTGAATTTGAATGGCCAACCAATCATCCTCATCCATTCAAATGGTACATTAAAGTGGGGCGTGGAGAGGGCTTGGCATGAGGAAATAATTCATGAGAAGTTTCTTCTCATGAATTCAAATGGGTGCAATGGAAGTGAGGTGGCGCATGGAGATTGGGTCAAGGTGGTTTAATTATTTAAACCAACCTAATTGAACCAAATAATTTAGGTCCAATTAGACTAATTTAAATCCAACTAAATTAGGCTTAATTAAGCTTAATAAAATCCTAATCAAATTAGAAATTGACTAAGCCCAACCCCTGATCAAATCAGGGACCAAACCATCTCGATGATTAGGTCAACTCTTAACCTAATCGGGTCAAACCCAACTGAATCCAATTCAATTAGACTTGATCCAAAAATAATTACTCAATCAAATTGAGTTAATTAGCAATCAAATTACTAATTAAACCTCTTATAAATACTGAGTCCAAATCCAATGAGCAATCGGATATCAGAATTCATCGATATGTAACCCTGATCGAAAAGTCCCAACCAGTGGGACTTTTGACCTCGGTACCCATAATGTGTGGAACTCATGATCAGAGAATCTTGATTCTCGATCATAGAATTTCAGACATGAAGGACTCTTCACCAGCTATCAGATCAGATTGGAACCTCTAATGTGTGTGACCCCGCAGGTTCGAACCTAAGCCGGTAGCACAGGAACCAATTCCTGTACTAATCGAAGTGACCATCTAGCAATGGTACCCGACATCCGGATAGGTCGAAGAGTCGCAATCGCAACACTCAGAACCTACATGAATATGGTTACTGTATAATTTATCCTTTTGACCCCTGTGTTTAGGATGACTCAGGATTAAACTGTCAACCCTGATCAGATCATCTGAATCGTGCTCAACTCAAACAGTCCTGTAACTCCTCACAAGGACTACCCTGGCTAAAGTTTTGCTAAATTGAAATACGACTGTACATAGCTCCTAAACTAGAGTGGTCAATCCCATCTTGACACATGCACCGACAAGTCAAGTACTTGACACACCCAGCAGTCTTCCATCACTGAATTAAAAATTCAGGTAGTCCAGTGCCTAAGTGTAGTGAGTTGCTTGCAAGTCACCATTGCGATCTCAGGTCGGAGGGACATTTATACCCATATTCCATCAGAGCAAATCTTGACAGCAGAAATAGCTCCGAAGTCGGTCACGTTCAGTGTAGATGTACCCTTACATCTCACCTGTATGCCATACCAGTGTCTCCACACTCATTGGTTAAGAGGACAACCAACTTATATGGTACACAACGACCTATGCTTGATAAATATTGTCGTCCTTGGTAACAACAGTATCATTTAGTCGCGAACAGATTTAAGGACTAAACGACAAATCCTTATTTGTCGAGTCTAAATAGTCCTAAGAAGTTCACCACAACATAGGAGTTCATTAGAAGATGAAATATTTTATGATGAAAAATATCAAAATAATTTTTATTAATTCATAATTCATGTACATACACAAAAATGAGCACAACCGTCAACAGACTGATGATTGGTTTTGAGACACTATTCCCAACAATCTCCCACTTGGCCTAAAACCAATCGGTGCAGTATCTAATACCCATCTTCGACTTGTAGTCGTCGAACTCCTTCACCGCAATGGCTTTAGTGAATGGGTCAGCCAGGTTCTCCTTTCCGTCGATCTTCTGAAGGTCGACGTCACCTCGATCCATAATTTTCCAGATGAGATGGTAGCGGCGTAGAATATGCTTCATCCGCTGGTGTGCCTTGGGTTCCTTCACCTGAGCAATGGCTCTAGAGCTGTCACAGTAGAGCAGAACTGGACCAACAAGGGAGGGTGCTACTCCGAGCTCGGTGATGAATTTTCTCAGCCACACCACTTCTTTGGCAGCATCTGATGCAGCGACATACTCCACCTCACAAACTGAATTAGCCACTATGTGCTGCTTGAAACTTTTCCAGCAGATAACCCCACCATAAAGGGTAAAAATAAATTCTGACACACTTTTGCTATCATTGTGATCAGACTAGAAACTAGAGTCTGTAAACCCTATAAGTCTCAAGTCTGATTCACCATAAACATGCCACTGGTCCTTAGTATTTCTTAAATACTTCAGGATGGTTTTAACAACTTTCCAGTGATTCTCCCCTGGATCAGATTGGTATCTACTCACTACCCCTAGTGAGTATGCCACATCTGGTCGTGTACATGTCATGGCGTACATGATAGATCTCACTGTCGAAGCAAATGAAATCCTACCCATACGCTCTCTCTCTTGAGGTGTTGTAGGACAATCCCTCTTCGAGAGAGAAATTCCATGGCCTATCGAAAGATAGCCTTTCTTAGAATTCTCTATGCTGAACCTCTTCAGCATAGTATCAATGTACGTGGACTGAGATAAACCAAGCAACCTTTTAGATCTATCCTTATAAATCCTCATCCCTAGGATGTAGGAAGCTTCTCCCATATCCTTCATGGAGAACTGTGATGACAGCCAAATCTTTATTCCCTGTAATGCAGGGACATCATTCTCGATTAAGAGAATGTCATCCACATACAATACAAGAAATACTACTACTGGACCATTAGTCCACTAATAAATACAGGACTCTTCTCCATTCTTAACGAAGCCATACGTCTTGATCGTCTTATCAAAACGTATGTTCCAACTCCGTGATGTCTGCTTAAGTCCATAAATGGACCTCTGTAGCCTGCACACCTTAGACTCATTTGTGGACGTGAATCTTTCAGGTTGTATCATATATACCTCTTCATTTAGCTCTCCGTTTAGGAAAGCTGTCTTTACATCTGTGATAGCCCAACCAAGCCCAGCCCAGCCAGCAGATCAAAGCCCAAAATAAATAAAAAAAAAATAGAAAAAACAGAGTATGCAAAAAATCGGGAAGAAGACTCCCGGTAGGAGTCTTCTTCTCCGGCGAGAACCATGCGCATTAGGAATCCTAGGATCTCTCAGAATCCTAGGACTCTCTATAAGAAGACCCCCTCTCTTTAGAATCGATCCATCGACTCTTTTCCCCTCTTTTTCTCTCCGATTTTCCTGAAGAAGAGCCGCGATCCCTTGCCTTGTTCTCGCCGTGATTGCCGCCGACGAGGTCTCCGGAGGCTGAGGTAAGTTTCCCTCTTCCTCCCCTCTTTCTTCTCCTTCCTCCCATGCTCCTGTGCGCGGCTGCCGGCGACGAGAGTCGCCGATTTTTCGTCGGGAAAGAGACCCTGTTTTTGGATCTCTTTTCCTTGAATTTTCCGGCACCGACGATCGGGATTGATCGCCGGCCACGCTCCTCCGTGACCGGGGGAGTGGCCCCCGTCGGCCGCCGGCCTCCGCCGCGGTGGCCGTGGCTCGAACGGCCGGCCAAGGAGGAGACACCGTCCCCTGTTCCGGCACGGGAAGAACTAAGAAAAGAAGAAAAGAAGAAAAAGAAGAAAAAGAAAAAGAAGAAAAAGAAAAGAGAAAGAAGGAAAAAAGAGAAAAAGAAAAGGAAAGAAAAAGAAGAAAAAGAAGAAAAAGAAAAGAAGAAAAAGAAAAGAAAAGAAAAGAAATAATAATAATAATAATAATAAATATATATATATATATATTTATATATATATATATATAAATATATAAATAAATAAATAAATAAATAAATAAAAAAATTAAAATTGATGAGAGAGAGAGCTTCTCTCTCTTCTTTCAGTCTGAACCCTGACTTTCTCTCTCTGGAATTGGATTTTCTCTCTCTACTTTCTCTCTCTAGAATTTTCTCTCTCTAGCTTGTTTCTCTCTTTTGATGGATTTTTCTCTCTCTAAAGTTATCCTTCTAAGATTAGCGTAGGGGAAGGCTTCATCTGATGATTCTGATCGAGTTTAGAGACGAGTCTGATTTTAAGCGAGATTTTGATTTTGGGATTTGTTAGATTTAATTTTGAATTAAAATTAATATAAAAATATAATTTTGGATAATAGGCATGAAGGAATCTCCTAGAAGTTAGTCGATCCATTCATTCAGTGCTCCGTGAAAGGTAAGTAATGAATCATCTTCTCGAGATATTCCATATTTATTCTGAAAATAAATAATTATTCTCTGAAATTATGCATGATTTATGAAATTATGTTTTGAAAGAAAAGTGCTTTTGAAATGTTATGGTATATCGATTTATGCACATGTTTAGTGAAAGATTATGATATATATTGTGGTACTAAGTGTTTTGATATAGATCGGATTTATGCTCTCAGCCTAACTATGTTTCAGTGGGCCCCGCCAATGGAGATTATACGTTGGTACTTTGTGGACCCTGCCAGTGGGGGTTGTGCGCTGGTATTTGTGGACCCTGCCAGTGGGGGTTGTGCGCTGGTATTTCTGGACCCTGCCAGTGGGGGTTGTGCACTGGTATTCTGTGGACCCCGCCAATGGGGGTTAAACGTTGGTCATAGTCGAGGCTGTTGAGTTACGAGTGTTTTGAATCGAATCGGATTTATGATTATATTATGTGTGAATTTTTGAAAATATTGGATTTGCATTAAATCAGTATGAAATATATTTTTATGTTATTTGCAGCATTGTTCTTGAAAATTTAATAATATCTGAATATCTGGTAGAGATACTTGTTACTTATTGGGCTGTCTAGCTCATTACTTTTCTTTCTATTTTTTTCAGATTCAGATAATTAATTTCGAGTGTGGGAAGAAATATTGGGACAGAGCTTTTAGAGGCGAGATTTAGCATTGTCAACTTCATTGAACTTAGATCTATTGTCTTTATTGTTAGCAAAAATTTTATTGGATGTAAGACATTTGATTTAATTACTTGAATTACAGTTGAATAATAATTATTTGAATTTATTCCACTGCGATGCATTGATATCGTGATGAGATGCCTTGCATGCTTATGGAGAGAGTTCTTCATAAGTATGCGACGGTTGCCGCGACCCTCGATTCGCAATCTCGGGTCGGAGGCGTGACAATTAATATGGTATCAGAGCATAAGTGGATAAATTATGACACCTAGAATTTGACATAGTATGAGTGTAGGTGGGTAGACATTAGGAATATTGGGATATTAGAATATGAGCATCATAATAATCCATCCTAACAAATAGATAAATGAATCTAATAAGGTTTTACTACTACAAGGTTATCATGCCTCCCCGTAGAATGACAAGAACAAGAGTTTATTTATTTGAAGCAAAAGGGTATGAGTGTGACTGAATATGAAGCAAAATTTACAGAATTAGTAAAATTTGCTCCGAGATTAATGGATGGTGAGCAAGAACATGTTCACAAGTTTGAGATGGGACTGAGAACTGAAATTCGAAAACAAGTGGTTCTGTATGAATTGACAACTTATGCAGATGTGGTAAACAAAGCACTGATAATTGAAAGGGAAGTCAATGCATAACGCATGGAAAGGGAAAGAAGGTAAAGAAAGAGAGCAAAATCAAATGATCACAAGGGCAGAATAATAAAAATATCAAAAGATCAGCTAAGGGAGCAGTAGACAATAAGACTCAACAGATTGATGGTGAGCCGTGCTCCAGATGTGGCAAAAATCATGCAGACAAGGATTGCTATTGGAATACCGGTGCTTGTTTCAAATGTGGTCAGATGGATCATAAAATTGCTAGCTACCCGCTAAATATTGAAAATCAAGCTGGCAAAAGAACTCATGAAGGACAACATAAGGGTGGTGGACAGATTTCTAAAACCCAGGGAAGAGTTTATGCGCTTACTCAACAGAATCCACAGGCTTCCAATACAATGGTGACAGGTATGAAAAATTTTGAGGACGAAATTTCTTTTTAGGGGTGAAGAATGTGATAGCCCAACCAAGCCCAGCCCAGCCAGCAGATCAAAGCCCAAAATAAAAAAAAAAACAAAAAAAATAGAGTATGCGAAAAATCGGAAAGAAACTCCCGGTAGGAGTCTTCTTCTCCGGCGAGAACCATGCGCATTAGGAATCCTAGGATCTCTCGGAATCCTAGGACTCTCTATAAGAAGACCCCCTCTCTTTAGAATCGATCCATCGACTCTTTTCCCATCTTTTCCTCTCCGATTTTCCCGAAGAAGAGCCGCGATCCCTTGCCTTGTTCTCGCCGTGATTGCCGCCGACGAGGTCTCCGGAGGCTGAGGTAAGTTTCCCTCTTCCTCCCCTCTTTCTTCTCCTTCCTCCCATGCTCCTGTGCGCAGCTGCCGGCGACGAGAGTCGTCGATTTTTCGTCGGGAAAGAGACCTTGTTTTTGGGTCTCTTTTCCTTGAATTTTCCGACGCCGGCGATCGGGATTGATCGCCGGCCATGCTCCTCCGTGATCGGGGGAGTGGCCCCCGTCGGCCGCCGGCCTCCGCAGCGGTGGCCGTGGCTCGAACGGTCGGCCAAGGAGGAGACACCGTCCCCAGTTCCGGCACGGGAAGAACTAAGAAAAGAAGAAAAGAAGAAAAAGAAGAAAAAGAAAAAGAAGAAAAAGAAAAGAGAAAGAAGGAAAAAAGAGAAAAAGAAAAGGAAAGAAAAAGAAGAAAAAGAAAAGAAGAAAAAGAAAAGAAAATAATAATAATAATAATAATAAATATATATATATATATATATTTATATATATATAAGTAAGTAAATAAATAAATAAATAAATAAAAAAATTGAAATTGATGAGAGAGAGAGCTTCTCTCTCTTCTTTCAGTCTGAACCCTGACTTTCTCTCTCTGGAATTAGATTTTCTCTCTCTACTTTCTCTCTCTAGAATTTTCTCTCTCTAGCTTGTTTCTCTCTCTTGATGGATTTTTCTCTCTCTAAAGTTATCCTTCTAAGATTAGCGTAGGGGAAGGCTTCATCTGATGATTCTGATCGAGTTTAGAGACGAGTCTGATTTTAAGCGAGATTTTAATTTTGGGATTTGTTAGATTTAATTTTGAATTAAAATTAATGTAAAAATATAATTTTGGATAATAGGCACGAAAGAATCTCCTAGAAGTTAGTCGATCCATTCATTCAGTGCTCCGTGAAAGGTAAGTAATGAATCATCTTCTCGAGATATTCAATATTTATTCTGAAAATAAATAATTATTCTCTGAAATTATGCATGATTTATGAAATTATGTTTTGAAAGAAAAGTGCTTTTGAAATGTTATGGTATATCGATTTATGCACATATTTAGTGAAAGATTATGATATATATTGTGGTACTAAGTGTTTTGATATAGATCGGATTTATGCTCTTAGCCTAACTATGTTTCAGTGGGCCCCGCCAATGGGGATTATACGTTGGTACTTTGTGGACCCTGCCAGTGGGGGTTGTGCGCTGGTATTTGTGGACCCTGCCAGTGGGGGTTGTGTGCTGGTATTTCTGGATCCTGCCAGTGGGGGTTGTGCGCTGGTATTCTGTGGACCCCGCCAATGGGGGTTAAACGTTGGTCATAGTCGAGGCTGTTGAGTTACGAGTATTTTGAATCGAATCGAATTTATGATTATATTATGTGTGAATTTTTGAAAATATTGGATTTGCATTAAATCAGCATGAAATATATTTTTATGTTATTTGCAGCATTGTTCTTGAAAATTTAATAATATCTGAATATCTGGTAGAGATACTTGTTACTTACTGGGCTGTCTAGCTCATTACTTTTCTTTCTATTTTTTTCAGATTCAGATAATTAATTTCGAGCGTGGAAAAAAATATTGGGACAGAGCTTTTAGAGGCGAGATTTAGCATTGTCAACTTCATTGAACTTAGATCTATAGATCTATTATTTTAAAAAAAAATTTATTGGATGTAAGACATTTGATTTAATTACTTGAATTACAGTTGAATAATAATTATTTGAATTTATTCCGCTGCGATGCATTGATATCGTGATGAGATGCCTTGCATGCTTATGGAGAGAGTTCTTCATAAGTATGCGGCGGTTGCCGCGACCCTCGATTCGCAATCTCGGGTCGGGGGCGTGACAACATCCATTTGCCAGATTTCATAGTCCAGATGGGCAGCTATCGCAAGCATAATCCGAATGGATTTGAACATTGCGATAGGAGAAAACATCTCGTCATAGTCTATACCATAACATTGACGATATCCCTTGACAACCAGACGGGCTTTATAGGTTTCCACATTTTCGTCTGTGCCCCTCTTCCTCTTGAAGACCCACTTACACCCTATGGGTTTTACTCTTTCGGGTGGGTCAACCAATGTCCACACATCGTTGACCTTCATGGACTCTGTTGGGTGTAAAACCCCCCAGCCAAAGTTCGTGTCCGGAGTGACCCCTCGGAGATTCTACAGGCAAGCTTCGTCCGGACTCCTACGGGAGCCGGTCTCCGTCTCCGACTTTCCGGAGTGACCCCTCGGGGACTCTACAGGCAAGCTTCGTCCGGACTCCTACGGGAGCTGGACTCCGTCTCCGACTTCAACTACAGACAAGCTCCGTCTAGACTCCTACGGGAGCCATACTCCGTCTCCAACTTCGACAGCAGACCGGACTCCTACAGGAGCCGGACTCCGTCTCCAACTTCGGCTGCAGGCAAACTTCGTCCGGACTCCTACGGGAGCCGGACTTCGCCCTCAACTTTGATCGAAAGAAGACTCCGTCCGGACTCCTATGGGAGCCGGACTTCATCCTCGACTTCGAACGCTGGTAAGCTCCGTCAGGACTCCTACAAGAGCCGGACTCCGTCTCCAACCCCGACTGCAGACAAACTCTGTCCGGACTCCTACAGGAGCCGTACTTCATCTCCAACTTCGACTGCAGACTGGACTCCTACGGGAGCCGTACTTCATCTCCAACTTTGACTGCAGATCGGACTCCTACGGGAGCCGGACTTCGTCTCCAACTTCGGCTGCAGGCAAACTTCGTCCGGACTCCTACAGGAGCCAGACTTCACCCTCAACTTTGATCAAAAGAAGACTCCGTCCGGACTCCTACGGGAGTCGGACTTCGTCCTCGACTTCGAATGCTGGTAAGCTCCGTCCGGACTCCTACAAGAGCCGGACTCCGTCTCCAACCCCGACTGCAGACAAACTCCGTTCGGACTCCTACGGGAGCCGTACTTCATCCCCAACTTCGACTGTAGGAAGACCTCATCCGAGCTCCTACGGGAGCCGAAATTCACCTCCGACTCCAACTACAGACTCCAATCGAACTTCAGCCGACAAGTCTGGACCCCCTGGCAGGCCGTAGTAACGGCCATGACTCTACTCCACTCCCTGCGGCAGATCCTACACGGCTCCATTACTCCCTGGCAGGCTGCAGTAACGGCCACGATTCTGCTCCACTCCCTGCGGTGGATCCTATGCGGTTCCACCACTCCCTGATGAGTCACGACAATGGACGCCACTCCACGCCCCGCAACTGATTCCACGTGGTGAGCCATGGTGACAGCCACGACTCCACCCCATTACTCTTCATGATAAATTCCTCCTGGCCCCGTATGGCCCACGATGAGGCGATCATAAACAGTCGCTATCAACCCGCTGCTCCCCCCCATCTATAAAAGGGGACCCCAGATACGTTATTCTCTAAGCTCTATTTTCTATCCTAAAATTCTGCTAAAATTTCTGTTCGAGCACTTCATTCTTGTTGAGGCAGAGAACTGACTTGAGCATCGGAGGGTCTTGCCGGAGCAACCCCACCTCCAGTTTAGACTTCTTTTGCAGGTCTCGACGGCGACTGTGACTCCCACGACTCCAGCTTCTCCGATGCAGGCGGATTTTTGGATCAACAGGATTGGCGCTAGAGGAAGGGTTGTGTCTTCGCAGTATCCTTGTTCTTAAAGGAGCGCTCAACGGGACCACCCTCGGGCATCTTTTTCGATGTCCTCTCCTCCTTCCTCCACTGGATCCTCGTCCGATGCCTTCTCGCGAAGCATCCACACGGCGACCCACAGCCTCCGCGGCCAGATCTCAGGCTCCGGCCTCACCTCCAGTTTCCCAGGCCCCACATCCTCCGGCAACGGTGGCCGGCATGGAGCGGTCGGACAATCGGCCTCCGATGAATTTCGCCAACACCATCTCGGGAGGATCCCAGCAGGAAGCAACCAATGTACTAGCCGTACCCCCCAAGCGACAAAAGATTGAGGAGCCCATAACCTTTACTGAAGAAGATGCTCAAGGAGTCCAATTCTCTCATAATGACGCGGTTGTAGTTTCCTTGAATATAGCAAATTACGACGTCCGTCGCATTCTCGTAGACAATGAAAGTTTGGTCGATATTTTGTTCTACGACGCCTTCTCAAGAATGTCCATCCTTGACGGTCATTTGAGGCCGATTAGCTCCCCTCTAGTAGGGTTTACCGGCGACGCTGTTCCGATGGAGGGAATGATAACTTTGACTGTGGCCGTGGGTCGATATCCAAGGCAATCCCGGGCTCTGGTGAATTTTCTGGTGGTGAAGGCGCCGTCAGCCTACAACGCAATCCTCGGCCGACCTGGCCTCAATACTCTCCGAGCCATCGTGTCAACCTACCATTTGAAGTTGAAATTCTCTACCAACCAGGAGATCGGAGAGGTCAGAGGAGACCAAGCCCTGGCCAGACACTGCTACAACATAGCCTTGCAAAGAAGTGACCAATCCGACCTTTGTCCAGTTGATGGGTTGGATGCTCGCGACGACCTCACTAAAGAGAGGGGCGGCCCAATTGAAGATCTGGTACCGATCCCTTTGAACGACGGGAATGCGGAGCATGTGGCGATGATCGGCTCCAACCTGGGGAAAGAGGTGCGGATGCGTCTCATCGATTTTCTATGAAAGAATACGGACGTCTTCGCTTGGGTTCCGACGGACATACCGGAGATCGACACGGAAGTCATGGAGCACCGCCTGGCCGTCGATCCCAAGCATCGACTGACAAAAGAAAAAATCCGAGGTCATGCACCAAAGAGGCAGAAGGCGATAGCCGAGGAAGTGGACAAACTCCTTAAGGCCGGATTCATTAGGGAAGTCCATTATCCTGATTGGATTTCCAATATTGTCCTAGTCAAAAAGACAAACGGCAAGTGGAGGATGTGCATAGACTTCAAAAAGCTGAATAAAGCCTGCCCAAAGGACAGCTATCCTCTGCATAGAATTGATCAACTGGTGGATGCGACCTCGGGCCATGAGCTCCTCACCTTTATGGATGCATTCTCCGGCTATAATCAAATCAGGATGGCACCGGAAGACGAAGAAAAGATCGCTTTCATTACTAACCGTGGCCTTTACTATTACGGGGTCATGCCTTTCGACCTTAAAAATGCAGGTGCAACCTACCAGCGGTTGGTGAACAAAATCTTCAAGGAGTAGGTCGGCCGCAACATGGAGGTCTACGTGGACGACATGCTCGTAAAAAGAAAATCTTCCATGGATCACATTGCCGACCTCGAGGAGACCTTCGACGCCCTCGGAAAATATAAAATGAAGCTGAACCCGACTAAATATGCTTTTAGAGTGACCTCAAGAAAGTTCCTAGGCTTCATGGAATCGGGGTGCGGAATTGAAGCCAATCTGAAGAAAATTCGCACAATCCAGGAGATGGCCGCCCCAAAGTCGATAAAAGAGGTTCAACGCCTTACAGGGAGGGTAGCAGCCCTGAATCGCTTCGTCGCGAGGTCGGCCGAACGGTGCTTACCCTTCTTCCAAACCCTCAAGCAGCCGAAGAACTTCTGTTGGACCCCTGAGTGCCAACAGGCATTCGAAGAGGAGCTACCTCGGCTCACCTCCGCTACTGGCGAAGCCAGAGCCTGGAGAGGAACTATTTTTATACCTGGCGGTCTCTCCCATGGCTCTCGCGGCAGTCCTTGTCAAAGAAGAAGTAAAAGTCCAACGGTCGATCTACTACGTCAGTCGCACGTTGAGAGACACCGAGACCAGGTATACTAAATTGGAAAAACTGACTTACGCCCTGTTGATTGCAGCCCGGAGTCTCCGACCCTACTTTCAAGGGCACACCGTAATGCTGCTCACCGACCAACCGATCAAGGCGATTCTACACTGGACGGATGCCTTCGGGAGGATGGCAAAATGGACAATCGAGCTCATAGAATTCGACATCAACTATCGACCCAGGCCAGCAGTGAAGGCCCAGATATTGGCGGATTTCATAGTGGAGTGTACTATCCCAGAGGAGGCTGAACTTGAATAAGGCGAAACTGACGACCTGGAATCCCGACCGAACTCCCCCAAAGGAGAAGCGGATCCCTCTGATTGCTTTTGGGTCCTCTACGTGGACGGGTCTTCCAACACGACAGGTGCAGGTGCGGGCCTGATCTTGATCAGTCCAGAGGGAATCGTCGTGGAGTACGCTCTGCGCTTTGAGTTCCCTGCAACAAACAACGGAGCAGAATATGAAGCTCTGATCGCAGAACTGAGGATCGTCAAAGAGCTGGGAATAGATCGGCTCCAGGTCCACAGCGACTCTCAACTAGTAGTGGGACAAGTCAACGAAAACTACGAAGCGCGGGAGGACAGCATGGCTAAATATCTTGAAAAGGTAAAGGAGCTCATCCCCGCCTTCAGCAGCTTCAACATCAGGCAGATTTCGAGGTTGGAAAATATCAGGGCCGACCTTCTCTCCAAGCTGGCAATGCTGGCTCCGGTCGAATTACCCAAGGGTGTTCTCTTTGAAGTGCTCAAGTGCCCGAGTACGGAAGAATCACGGCCCGTGTTGGAAATTGACTACGAGCCCAGCTGGATCGACCCACTGATAACATATCTCAGAGATGGGGCTCTCCCCCAGGATGCGAAAGAAGCTCGGAAGCTCCGAAATCAAGTCTCTCGATACATCCTTTATGAGGGCAAGTTGTATAAGAGATCATACTCTTTGCCCCTTTTAAAATATCTCCGGCCTTCGGAGGCTGACTACGCCTTGTGGGAGGTGCATGAAGGAATCTGCGGAAGCCATCTGGGGGCTAGATCTTTATCCCACAAGTTGCTCCGCCAAGGATATTACTGGCCGACGATGCATCATGACTCGATTGAATACATCAGAAAGTACGATCGATGCCAGAGATATGCCAACATCCAGAGACAACCCGCCACCGAGCTTACACCCTTGAGTGCCCCATGGCCTTTTGCGCAATGGGGGATGGACATCCTTGGACCCTTTCCCGTGGCATCGAGGCAGAGAAAGTTCCTCCTGGTAGCGATTGACTACTTCACCAAGTGGGTTGAAGTTGAACCCCTGGCAAAAATCACAGAAGCTAAAGTGCAAGATTTCATTTGGAAGTCAATCATATGCAGGTTCGGTCTGCCAAGGACCCTAATCACTGATAATGGACGGCAATTCGTGAGAGCAAGATTCACCGAATTCTGTGAAGATCTAAACATCTCCCATAACTTCACATCAGTAGCCCATCCTCAGGCGAACGGCAAAGCTGAAGTGACCAACAAAACCCTGCTGCAGGGGATCAAGACAAGGCTTGAAAAGGCAAAGGAAACTTGGGCAGACGAACTTTATCATGTGCTGTGGGCGTATCGAACTACCCAAAGACTGCCCACGGGGGAGACCCCCTTTGCTTTAGCCTTCGGAACGGAGGTCGTCATCCTAATTGAGCTTAAACTCCCGTCGGCATGAGTCGTGGCATTCAACGAACATCAAAATTCGCAAGGTCTTAAAGCCAACCTCGACTTGCTGGAAGAAAAGCGGGAGGTAGCTCAAGTTCGAATGGCAGCCTACAGACAGAAAGTCGCCCGCTATTACGACTCCCGAGTCAAGAATAAAGTCTTTAGAGCAGGAGATCTAGTGCTTCGACGAGCCGCTGTCTCGCAACCTCAGGATCGAGGGAAGCTCACCCCAAACTGGGAAGGCCCGTATGAGGTCAAAGAAGTAGTCCAACCCGAAACTTATTACCTCAAGGAGCTCGGAGGAGCAGACCTCCCGCGACCATGGAGCTCGAAAAACTTACGAATGTATTACCGATAACTTTATTTTAAATAAAAATTACATATCTATATGTCTCCCCTCTTGGCACTAGCTTATATCGACAGGGCAGTCAAAACAAACTGTGTCGGAAGCAGGAGGGCAACTTCGTCTCGACAAAGTCGAAGGCCCGGTTCTCTTTAGATCGGATGGGGGAGAGGCCCTGCAACGCCCACATGCGCCCCTACGGCCCTGTTAGGGACAGGAGGAGAACCTCGCCCTAACTTGAGCAAAGTCGAAGGCCCGGTTCTCTTTAGATCGGGTGGGGGGAGAGGCCCTACAACGCCCATATGCGCCCCCACGGCCCTGTTAGGGACAGGAGGAGAACCTCGCCCTAACTTGAGCAAAGTCGAAGGCCCGGTTCTCTTTAGATCGGATGGGGAGAGAGGCCCTACAACGCCCATATGCGCCCCCACAGCCCTGTTAGGGACAGGAGGAGAACCTCGCCCTAACTTGAGTAAAGTCGAAGGCCCGGTTCTCTTTAGATCGGATGGGGGGAGAGGCCCTACAATGCCCATATGCACCCCCACAGCCCTGTTAGGGACAGGAGGAGAACCTCGCCCTAACTTGAGCAAAGTCGAAGGTCCTATTCTCTTTAGACCAGATGGGGGGAAGGGTCTAGCAACGCCCATATGTGCCCCTACAGCCGCGTTAGAGACAAGAGGCGAACCTCATCCTAACCAGAGCTGAAACCTGTTATGACAGAAATAGGGAAAGAACCTCGCCCCGACATCAATTAAGGGGTAGTCATTCAAGACCAGATGAGAAAAAGGGGGACCTTCCCCAGCGGCCCCTTCACAATAAAACTTCATCCGGACTCCTACGGGAGCCGGACTTCGGCCTCGACTTTGATCGAAGGAAGACTCCGTCCAGACTCCTACGGGAGCCAGACTTCATCCCCGACTTCGACCGCTGGTAAGCTCCGCCCGGACTCCTACGGGAGCCAAATTTTGCCTCTGACTTCAATTGCAGGTAGACTCCGTCTGGACTCCCACGGGAGTCGGACTTCACCCTGACTTCACCTACGGGAGCCGGACTCCTGCAGTCCCACCAAGAGCGGAGGGAAAAATCCCACTCGAAAAAGAAAAAGGAGAGAGGAGTTAAAAGGGAAAGCGATGGACTACGTCAGCGACGAATGGAAAACAAACAGCGTCAAAGATGCAGAGAACCCCGTCTCAGCAAGGGTTGGGGTTCTTATCAAGAACCCCAGCTTTCAAGGAAGCTTTCAACGTAAGCCCAAGATGAGACGACTTTCTCAGGGTGACAGAAGCTCAGACCTCCGAGCTCGAGCCCTGATGGGGGGCGCCAAACCCGAGCGGCCCCAGACGAATCTGCGGCCACGGATAAAAAAGACGAGTTGATACGATGGCAATCGGGTACCTCCGAATGATGCAAAGGCCGAAAAGAAGCTCGGCAAGCGACAATTCAACACATGAGTAAAAGAGGTAGCAGAAAATTCCCTTCTCATATTATTCATCAAATATACATCATAGAGCCATTGAAGTTGAGGGAGAAGGACAACTGAAAGGCAAGCCGACGTGACAACTACCGGTAACCTACGGACGACGTCAAAAAAAAAAAAAAGAAAAGGAGAAAAAGAAGAAAAGAAGAGAAATAGAGAGAAGGGAATACAACAACAACAATGGTAAAGGAAAGAAGTTCGGCAGATAACAATTCAACGCAAAGTGCGAACGAAGTAACAAAATCTCCTTCTCATTTTTTGATTAACAAGATGTACGTTACAAGATCCGGAGGGCCAGAAAAAGAAAACATTATTACAAGACTTGAAAGGGATACACCGGAGGCCACTTCGAGCTGTAGACTTCTCTTCCCGGTTCTGTCCCTCCCAGCAGCATTTTTTAGTATGTGTGACAAGCCTCTCGACTCTCGCCCCCCGCCTTGTTCCGCTCCATCTCCAAAATCCCAACCCTAGGGGGAAAAGGATGGGATAGAATTCAGGGGGCAGCAAAGGCAATGGCAGCGGCGACGACGACCTGTTTCAAGAAGAACCGGAGTTACCCCAGAGGCAGCGATGGCACCGGAGACATGCGCCACCACTGTGTGCTCCACGACAACCACCATCCTAGGTATTCCGGTAAGGTTGGCATGCGCTACTTCCACCATCCCCGCAACAGGTTCTACTGCCCCACCATCGGCGCCGACCGCTTCTGGTCCCTCGACCCCGACGATATCAAGGATCCCGTCATGGCTTGTGATGACAGCTCTGCCCCCTTGACCGGTGTCGTCCCGTTCAGCTACTCCAAAATTCTCAGGCGGAGTGCCTTCACCGGTTGTCCCCGTTATTAAACCCCTGTTGTTGAAGGAATTCTCCCTCGAGTCCTCTTTAAGACGACGGAAACCCTCAGTGACAGTTTGACAATCGGAGAACTCGCAGACCGCTGTTCTCCTCCTCGCACTCTTCCTAATCTATGGCATCCTCTTGAGGCTGGTCTCCGGGGTGGAGGCCCCAGCGGGAGAACCCCTCAGAGAGACTCGGGGGACTGAAGACGGCGGAGAGCCGGCGGAGATGGCAAAGACCGACGCGAAGGACGCTTGGAGTTGGAAAGGGCACCGATGGAGTGACTGAGTGGCTAAGCTCTCAGGCGGAAGAAAGGCGTCGACCCTCAGGCGAAGTGAAGCCCCTGGAGGAAAGGCGGGGGCTTAAATAAGCAACGGAGCCTGGCGCAGTTATGGTGGCAGGTGTCCCTAGGCCAACCAGTGCCCACCACGTGTCCTACTCACCGCGGCATAGGGTTGACTGTTTGCAGACTTTCATGGTGCGATGCTTAGGATCACGTCCTGGTGGGAGTTTCGAAAAGACTCTTTGGGTCGTCCTAATTGGAAAAAGGCTCCAGCATGCATGCATTAAATGCCAAGATTTCTGAGGGCGGTCGTGTGCAGAATTCAAGAAAATGACTTTGGCTATGAAAGTTTTCTGTACTTCCTCCGATCGAAACTCGAACTCGGAAGTAGGGGGACCGGTGTTGGGTGTAAAACTCCCCCAGTCGAAGTTCGTGTCTGGAGTGACCCCTCAGGGATTCTACAGGCAAGCTTCATCTGGACTCCTACGGGAGCCGGACTCCATCTCCGACTTTCCGGAGTGACCCCTCAGGGACTCTACAGGCAAGCTTCGTCCAAACTCCTATGGGAGCCGGACTCCGTCTCTGACTTCAACTGCAGACAAGCTCCGTCCGGACTCCTACGGGAGCTGTACTCCGTCTCCAACTTCGACTGCAGACCAGACTTCTACGGGAGCCGGACTCCGTTTCCAACTTCGGCTGCAGGCAAACTTCGTCCGGACTCCTACGGGAGCCGGACTTCGCCCTCAACTTTGATCGAAAGAAGACTCCATCCGGACTCCTACGGGAGCCGAACTTCATCCTCGACTTCGAACGCTGGTAAGCTCCGTCCGGACTCCTACAAGAGCCGGACTCCATCTCCAACCCCGACTGCAGACAAACTCAGTCTGGACTCCTACGAAAGCCGTACTTCATCTCCAACTTCGACTGCAGACCGAACTCCTACGGGAGCCATACTTCATCTCCAACTTCGACTGCAGATCGAACTCCTACGGGAGCCGGACTCCATCTCCAACTTCAGCTGCAGGCAAACTTCGTCCGAACTCCTATGGGAGCCGGACTTCACCCTCAACTTTGATCGAAAGAAGACTCCGTCCAGACTCCTACGGGAGTCAGACTTCATCCTCGACTTCGAACGCTGGTAAGCTCCGTCCGAACTCCTACAAGAGCCGGACTCCGTCTCCAACCCCGACTGCAGACAAACTCCGTCCGGACTCCTACGGGAGCCATACTTCATCCCCAACTTCGACTGCAGGAAGACCTCGTCCGAGCTCCTACGGGAGCCGGACTTCGCCTCCGACTCCAGCTACAGACTCCAATCGAACTTCAGCCGACAAGTCTGGACCCCATGGCAGGCCGTATTAACGGCCACGACTCTGCTCCACTCCCTGCGGCAGATCCTACGCAGCTCCATTACTCCCTGGCAGGCTGCAGTAATGGTCATGATTTTGCTCCACTCCCTGCGGCGGATCCTGTGCGGTTCCACCACTCCCTGACGAGTCACGACAACGGACGTCGCTCCACGCCCCGCAACTGATTCCACGTGGCGAGCCATGGTGACAGCCACGACTCCACCCCATTACTCTTCATGATAAATTCCTCCTGGCCCCGTACGGCCCACAACGAGATGATCATAAACAGTCGCTATCAACCCATTGCTCCCCCCCGTCTATAAAAGAGGACCCCAGATACGTTATTCTCTAAGCTCTATTTTCTATCCCAAAACTCTGTTAAAATTTTCGTTCGAGCACTCCATTCTTGTTGAGGCAGAGAACTGACTTGAGCGTCGGAGGGTCTTATCGGAGCAACACCACCTCTGGTTTAGACTTCTTTTGTAGGTCCCGACGGCGACCGCGACTCCCACGACTCCAGCTTCTCCGGCGCAGGCAGATTTTTGCATCAACAGACTCCATTTCGGATTTCATGGCCTCTAGCCATTTCTCAAGGTCAGGTCTCTGCATTGCATCCATGTAGGTGATCGGATCCTCATCATTTTCATCAAGTTCGATAGGATCATCATCCCGGATCAAAAAACCATAGTATCTGTCCGGTTGACGTGGTACTCTATCAGATCGCTTTAAGGGTGCTTGAACAATGGGCTCTGAATCTAATCTAATCAAATCCAGTTCAGGTTCAGCAACTTATGTCGATTTTTCCACCTGTCGAACTTCGTCAAGTTCGACCTTAGAGGCAACAGTCCCTTCACCAAGGAACTCCTTTTCCAAAAAGATTACCTTAAGGCTGACAAACACTTTTTGCTCATCAGCTAAGTAGAAGTAATACCCTTTGATCTCTTTTGGGTACCCTATAAAATTACACTTGTCAGACCTAGGTCCAAGCTTGTCCGTAATTAAACGTTTAACATAAGTCGGACACCCCCAAACTCTAAGGTGCGAGAGTACTGGCTTACGTCCTATCCGTATCTCATGTGGCATTTTGGTTATAGACTTACTCGGAACTCTATTTAGAAGGTAACAAGCCGATTCGAGTGCATATCCCCAGAGAAAGATCGGCAGACCAGCAAACCCCATCATGGATCGAACCATGTCCAACAAAGTCCGATTCTTCCTTTCAGACACACCATTATGCTGTGGTGTTCCAGGAGGTGTCTACTGAGAGAGAATCCCATTCTCCCCAAGATATGTCAGAAAATCATTGGAAAGATATTCACCTCCTTGATCAGATCGAAGAATTTTAATATACTTTTCAGTTTGTTTTTCTACCTTATTTCGGAATAGTTTGAACATTTCAAATGACTCCGACTTATGCTTCATTAAATAGATATACCCATACCTCGATAGGTCGTCTGTGAATGTTATAAAGTAGAAATATCCACCTCTTGCACTTGAGCTCATGGGTCCACATACATCAGAATGTACCAAACCCAAGAGTTCACTGGCTCGCTCACCTTTTTCAAGTAAAAGGTGATTTGGTCATTTTACCAAGAAGACAGGACTCACAGGTTGGAAGTGATTCACAATCACCTACTTCAAGAATTCCTTCTTGAGCCAACCTGTTTATCCTGTTCTTATTGATATGATCTAGCCTACAGTGCCAGAGGTAGACTTCTGACACATTATCTATTCTAGTGCATTTACCGGAGGTTTGAACCACATTAACAGGTTGTGATAGAAAGTAAATTTCATTATTAAGTTATCTAACAAATATTGTAACACCATTCAAAATGATATTGCAAATATTTTCTTTTATTAAAAATTGATAACCATTCTTGGCCAAAAGGCCTACAGAAATAATATTTAATAAAAAACTTGGACAATAGTGATATTCACTCAGAATTACGTTTCGAGAATTGATTACAAGGTTCATGATTCCTAATGCTAGAACTGGAACTTTGCTTCCATCTCCAACATTCAGGAATCTCTCACCTTCATCAAATCTCCTACTGACCTCCAGACCCTGCATCGAATTGCAAATATGATAAGGGCTTCCGGTATCCAATACCCAGACAGTAGTATCACAAATGAAAAAGTTGTAAGGTGTTATCATATAAGTACCTTGCTTCTTCTTCGGCCTGTTCGAGTCCAGGGAAGCAATGTATAGAGGACAGTTCCTCTTCCAGTGCCCCTGCTTCTTGCAAAAGAAGTACTCCGCCTGGCTCTGATTGGGCTTGCGCTTCTTGGTCTGACCCTGTGCAGACATCCCAGCATGCAGCTGCACCTTCTTATTCTTTTTCTTCTTGTTCTTCTTCTTCCCTTTCTCAAAGGATCGACGACCAGAAGAAGACCCTCCCACGACATTCACCGACTCCTTATGGAGCTAGTGATCATTCTCAAAGTTCTGCAGCAACCCCAACAAGCCGTGGTAGTTCACTGCAGGCTTTGTTATTTGAAAATGAGTAAGGAATGGGAGGAAGGACTTGGGCAATGAATTAAGGATCGCATCCTTACCGAGCTGCTCGTGCAAGGGAAAGTCCAGTTTAGTTAGGCGCTCAATCATTTCGATCATGTACAGTACATGATCAGTGACTGAGGCTCCATCCCCCATCCGAGCATTGAAAATGGCATAACTAGTTTTGTGCCTTTCAACATTGTCAGGCGTGCCAAAGGAGTCATTCAACATTTGAAGCATCTCCTGGGGCTGGGTATTCTCGAACCTACGGCTGAACTCATCATTCATTGCCGCCAGCATTATGCATCGAACGATGGTGCGGTCGTTGAGCCACTTTTGATAAGTGTCTCGGACCGTCCCTCTAACGTTCGGGGCTGGCTCCTCAGGTGTCGGATCCGTTACTACATAAAGGATCCGCTCATGCTCAAGGATGATTTTTAATTTTCGATACCAGCTATCAAAATTAGGTCCCATGAGCTTGTCATTATCTAATAATGATTGGAGGGACAGGGTAGTGGCTATAGCTACATAAAAAAAAACCAGACCTCTATTAGTACATAAATTATAAATACTAAAGACTTAGACTTTAGTTTAAAGTTTCTCCCAATATTTTTACGAACTGTTAGCCTCAACCTCCAATTCGAGGAATTACTATAATTCCTTAGTGGGTACTAGAATCCACACAGACTACACACGAGCCAAACTTTGATTGGTCAACCCATGTGCATCTATGGGTAGGTTCATAACCAGTTGTTTCTCTAAACAACTTCTAGTAATTGATTTTGCCCCAGAACCTAATCAGTAGGCTTTGGCCTCCACTGAAAAGATCTGATTAGGTCCAACCATTAACATGATTTGATTTGGTGAATCGGATCAATAAATGATCGGGTCCGACTTTGGCCGGCCAACCTAATCACCATCAGAAAGACTCAAACCAAATTATCATATTATGAATGATAATTTCATTAGTCAATAAGCACCAGACCTTTGGGCCTCCAATGATTATTAAACTAATGGACTCATTATCACTCACTTAATGGGAGGCTATGACTTAGTTATCAATATAACTTAATCATTTTTAAGGACCTAATAATTTTTGAAGATTTTATTAAAGGATAGATGAGAAGAAAATATCCAGCCAATTTCAATCCTTCCACTGACTTCACCAAGTCAGATTAAAAAAGATTTAATTAAAGCTGGCATTAGGAGCACCTAAATCAGTCAAACTGATTTACCTACTGACATGGGTGAGCCCTAATCACCAAGTGATCTAATCAAAATCTAATTCACCAGGTTGGCCAGGTAAGTGAGATCAGTGGTGGGGATAAGCCATTAACTCGTCAGAGATTGAATCACTGCGAGTAGCTCCCGCTTAAAAACCACTGGTCAAACTGCCAAACTTACCTTAGACACCAACCGGTTCATTAGTTTTAATTTGATCAACTTATTAAATAGGGTTCCACCGCGTAGCCATGAATTAAGTCCATCTTGGTCTAGTTAAAGACATGGACCTATTCAACTACAACTATTGGAGTTGAGTCTAGAGTATCCTTGACCTAATCTAATTCAACTTTTGATTAGATTTAACCAATTACTCTAATTTAGTCCATTTCTTTAAGCTAACCTTAGGTCTAACCCAATTATGGACCTAATCTATCTAACCCATTGACCCACAAGTTTATGCAATTGTCTTAGGTCTTAATTCACAATTCTAGACCTACTAGACAACACTTAATTCTTTTAATTAAGTATTTGGGCTGATGGGTCAGGGTTTGGTATTTTGAAAATAATTTTTAAATTTGAAAGGTTTTATTTTCTGTTCACCAAATATGTTGACTCATTTCACAAATAGATTAGCACATTTCATAAATAGCAATCCTATTGCTAATTACATAATAGAAAATAACTCAATCAAAATAAATCATGAATATTCTTTTAGATCTAATCTAACACATTCATGATAAATTTCACAATTGAACCTTTACAATTAATTTCTTTCGTTGTTTCATCTGCATGGGATATAATTACATCGGCATCCCTACCACCATAGGAGATCCCATCGAATGGGAAGAGAGGGCCTTTAAACCCTACTTTTCTCCTATGACCGGACGGTCATGGCAACCAACCCAATTCGATTACTTGCTACTTGGATCAAGTATATCTAAATATACTAATTTTAAAATTTAAATTTTAAATTTTAAATTTTGAATTTCAAATTTCAAACAAATTTCAAATTTTAAATTTTAAATTTTTGAATTTCAAATTTTGAATTTCAAATTTGAAATTTCACCCAAATTTCAAATTTTAAATTTTTAAATTTTGAATTTCAAATTTCAAAATTCAAATTTCAAATTTTGAATTTCAAACTTTTGAATTTTGAATTTCGAACAACTTTCAAAATTTAAATTTTAAATTTCAAATTTCAAATTTAAACTTTTAGATTACAACTTAATCTATGCATGCAAATTTATATATCATATCTAAGAACCTGCTCTGATACCATATGTGGGAAGAACTTAGTGCAGGGGTAAAATGATAATTTTAAACTTTTTCAAAATTATGATTTTACAGCGAAAAAATATTAATTAATCTAATTAATTAATATGAATTTACCCTATACTAGGATCTAAATATGATATATAGCATGCATTCATTTAAATTTGAATTTCAAATTCAAACAGTAAACATTTTACTGTAATGTGTTCAGAACATAATACCTTTGTGTGGGTAGTAGATCGTCGCAATCTGATCTTCGTCGGGAGAGTCTGATCATCGCGATGCAGCCACACAGCGTATCTGACCTCTATGGATCATCCACATGAAGCTCCCGATCTGATCGACTCCTCACGAGTGCTAGCTCATTGTAGAGCTCTTTTAACGGCCGATGCTGATCGAACTCTTTCAATCGATGTCTGTTGATTTTTTGGATACTCTGGATCATCAACAGACATGCTTGAGAGGATGTTGAAGATCTTTCTGAGATTTTATGGGCTCACGATACTCGTAGCTCACTTTCTCACTTTTTGAACCCCAGGCTAAAACTCTAGGGAACTCACCGGAAACCTTGCACCCACTTTTCTTTATTTTCTTTCTTTTTCTCTTGGAAGGATATGGACTTCCTTCTCACGCACAAGACTTCTCACGCTCCAAAATTTTTTTCCAAAAATCTTCTTCTTGCACGCCCCACTCTTCTCCTCCTTTTATAACAACATCAAATGTCTTATCCAAAAGAAAAGATAAAGATGAGTAATTGTACATTTGAATTCAAATCAAATTTGAATTCAAATGGACACCAACTCATCCCTTTCCACTAAAGGCGTGAGGTATGGCTTAAATTGTGCATGGAGTGATTTCATGAGAAATCTTTTCTCATGTAATAAATGGGGCATAAAAAAAGGGATAAGGTGCAAAGATTGATTGCCCATTCAAATTCAAACTTTATTTTGAATTTGAATGGCCAACCAATTATCCTTATCCATTCAAATGGCACATTAAAGTGGGGCGTGGAGAGGGCTTGGCGTGAGAAAATAAATCATGAGAAGTTCCTTCTCATGAATTCAAATAGGTGCAATGGAAGTGAGGTGGCGCATGGAGATTGGGTCAAGGTGGTTTAATTATTTAAACCAACCTAATTGAATCAAATAATTTAGGTCCAATTAGACTAATTTAAATCCAACTAAATTAGGCTTAATTAGGCTCAATAAAATCCTAATCAAAGTAGAAATTGACTAAGCCCAACCCCTGATCAAATCAGAGACCAAACCATCTCGACGATTAGGTCAACTCTTAACCTAATCGGATCAAAACCAACTGAATCTAATTCAATTGGACTTGATCCAAAAATAATTACTCAATCAAATTGAGTTAATTAGCGATCAAATCACTAATTAAATCTCTCATAAATACTGAGTCCAAATCTAATGGACAATTGGGCATCAGAATTCATCGATATGTAACCCTGATCGAAAAATCCCAACCAGTGGGACTTTTGACCCCGATACCCATAATGTGTGGAACTCGTGATCAGAGAATCTTGATTCTCGATCACAGAATCCCAGATATGAAGGACTCTTCACCAGCTATCAGATCAGATAGGAACCTCTAATGTGTGTGACCCCGCAGGTTCGAACCTAAGCCGATAGCACAGGAACCAATTCCTGTACTAATCGAAGTGATCATCTAGTAATGGTACCCGATATCCGGATAGGTCGAAGAGTCACAATCGCAACACTCAGAACCTACATAAATATGGTTACTGTATAATTCATCCTTTTGACCCCTGTGTTTAGGATGACTCAAGGTTAAACTGTCAACCCTGATCAGATCATCTGAATCATGCTCAACTCAAACAGTCCTGTGACTCCTCACAAGGACTACCCTGGCCAAGATTTTGCTAAATTGAAATACGACTGTACATAGCTCCTAAACTAGAGTGGTCAATCCCATCTTGACGCACACACCGATAAGTCAAGTACTTGACTACACCCAGCAGCCTTCCGTCACTAAATTAGAAATTCAGGTAGTCCAGTGCCTAAGTGCAGTGAGTTGCTTGCAAGTCACCATGACGATCTCAGGTCGGAGGGACATTTATACCCATATTCCATCGGAGCAAATCTTGACAGCAGAAATAGCTCCGGAGTCGATCACGTTCAGTGCAGATGTACCCTTACATCTCAACTGTATGCCATACCAGTGCCTTCACACTCATTTGTTAAGAGGACAACCAACCTATATGGCACACAATGACCTATGCTTGATAAATATTGTCGTCCTTGATAACAACGTATCATTTGATCGCGAATAGATTTAAGGACTAAATGATAAATCCTCCTTTGTCGAGTCTAAATAGTCCTAAAGACTTCACCACAACATAGGAGTTCATTAGAAGATGAAATATTTTATGATGAAAAATACTAAAATAATTTTTATTAATTCATAATTCATGTACATACACAAAAATGAGCACAACCGTCAACAGGCTGATGATTGACTTTGTGACACTATTCCCAACAACTAGCACATCCTATGTATGCTTGATAGAGAGGATGGCTGATCTCACGTTACTTGTGTGGAGATACTAATATAAAGATGTGGGTACTCATTAGAGAATGAGTTCACTAAATTATGTTGGATGTATGCTCTAGAAGTCAATCTTCGCTGATGCATATTATATCTCTAGGATATAATTTTATATTTATTGGATATTTATATTACCATTCATATTTTATGTGTCCATGAATCATCCAAGGGATTAACAAGATGATAACACATATTCTCAAAAAATTGAGAATTTGAGATATGTGTCATTGATGGTTAATTTTTAAATTGCTCCTGATCATAGGATCATCATTGGGATGATGATTGATCCAGATAGATCAGTGCACAGATCGCTTCCTTTGGACTGATGGATCTCGAGTCTGCGGTGTAGTGATATTGGAGTGAGAGTATAGGTGGTTGGTAGAGAACAACTAGCACTGAGCGTGATCAATACGAGAAGTCACACAGATATCTGCGCACTCGTTAGTGACTTTCTTGATGCTGCAGTTGTATGATTGATCTTTTGACCTGAGATGGTACTACTACTCGCAGTGAGGCTGCTGGAGTTTGACTGATACATCAATATGGATCTCAATGAGCTCTTGTAGTGGATGTTGATGATAGTTAGTCCACTGTAGGAGTGGGATGTACATCAAGATGGGATCTATCGATCCTAGCAAAAGAAAGTAGTCCTATGAGATTTAAGAAGCTAAATCTTTAAGTCTATGATCATAGCAGTATGATTGATGGAAAAGAGTTTTCATAAGAATCACATATAGACTCGAGCTATTGAATCTATCATATGATCGATGATGAGATTTCACGATTTATCTATGACCTGCCATCCGGTCAGAACTCACGATAGAGAGAGTGTATCATGCGTTAACTGCACTTAGAGATTCATCATCTTTTATTCTGTTGGATTGCCACTACATACTACTAGATGTCATTGATGGATTGTGAGACCCACGAGCATCATCTTGATGATCGATGATCTTTGATGGGCTGAGTTAGAATGGTTCTAACCCATTGAAAAGAGTTTCAATGATATTGTGATAGAAATCATAATATATCTCACTACCAGACAGAATAGAACCTATGGGGTCACACACAAAAAAGACTTTTGACTGATCAGATGGTTAAATTACGATTATGAATCATAACAGAATTTGATTATCAATTTGATTGATGATTGATCCAATGCAAAAGTTACATTATATAACTCGCTAAAGAGTTAGTGAGTTATAGGAAGATTAATTATCAATTGGATTGATAAGTAGATCAATTTGATTGAGCTATGAAACTTGTATCAAGTCTAATTAAATCAGATTTAATTTGATTTGACATGAGTTTGATTTGATCAAATCTGATTGGATTATGAGATAACCTAAATTGCATGGGAGAATGATTCTTATTTGAATTAGGATTTAGATTTGACTAAATTCCTAATTAGACTAAGATGTATGAGTTTCTATTTGGACTAAAAATTTTTATTTTCATGGGTGCACCAAATTCTATTTGGATTGAGATTAAATTGAGTTTGACTCAAGTATCAAGAGAGAGTCCAAAAGGACTATGACTCCTTCTCTAATTAGGTGACATCTAATCTAAATAGTTTGAGCTCCAAATCAGATTTATTTTTCATCTATTTGGGTATAATCTAGTCCTAATATGATTAAGATTGATTGGACTCTTAATTTGATTCAAAATTGCCACCTAAATAGGAGTCTTACATGGATTGAAACTCTTCCTTTCATGTGCCTTAAAACAGCCCCACACCACCTTGATTTTGTGCGCCACAAATACTCCACGCCCCATCCTTTTAGTGTGTAAGAAATATAGGAAATCCCCTCTTTCTTTCGTGTGATATCTGGGCGCAAACAAAAGAAGGGTGGGCGGCATGAATTTTGGTAGAGTCCTAATAGGTTTGGACTCTTATCTTCCTACTAAAAGCCTTATCTCT
This sequence comes from Elaeis guineensis, assembly GCF_000442705.2. NCBI lineage: Eukaryota > Viridiplantae > Streptophyta > Magnoliopsida > Arecales > Arecaceae > Elaeis > Elaeis guineensis. Next base: position 70,291,276 of record NC_025993.2, on the reverse strand, counting down.
TTGCCTATTTAAACCATGGACTTGTGGGATGGTTAGAGGGGCTGAGAGGGGATCTAGTTTGATGCCAAAAGTCAAAAACTTTTGTGTGTGGAATATCAATGGAGAGAGAGGGACGGTGAATAGCTCCTTGGCGTGAGGTATTGGTTCTTCATATCCCTTCTTTCTTACACAACCAATGGTTGGTTGTTAGGACATCTCTTCTCCTCTCTTTTATCCATATTTGGACATAGATGTCTCCTCTCCTCTTTGTCCAAAAATTGGACAAAAATTTTTACATCTCTATTGTAGAGATTTGATGCATGAAATTTAGGAAGAAAAGAGAAAAAAAGATTCTTCTCATGATCTCTAGCATAGAGATCAAGATCCTTCCATGTTCTTCTTCTTCTCTAAGAGTGTCTTGAGAAAAAAAGAAGATTTTCAACCGTTAAGATGTAATCTCTACAAGGGAGCTAGCACCCCACTAAGATCAAAAAGCTTCTGATCAGATCAGAGTCTCATGTGGATACCCATCGAGGTCGGATGCTTATGC